>NC_054413.1:352362-464862 GCF_017976425.1 Toxotes jaculatrix
TCCAGGTTCATTACTGAAGCATGGAGGATCACCTCTGGACCGGTCAGTGTGCATAGAGGGACAGATGGATCCTGGACACCCTGGTGTCAGTCTCTGGTCCTGTCCTCTGCAAACACAAACATTGTTTTATTCATATCAGGTGAATCAGTGATGAATCTTCTAATGAAGGACGTTTGTGGAGCTCTGATGTCTGCAGCCGTCGCCTGAGATCAGATCACAGCTTCTCTATGTGACCAGCAGTCAGTCTTGTGGGGGGCGACGTCCCTCCAGCTGTTATCAGTCACAGTGACCGGGTCTCTCTGGGTCCTGGACTGATGATGATGATGATGATGATAGACATATCAACAGCTGTTATCAGCCCCAGTCTGACCTGAGAACAGCGTCACGTGTGTCAGAGGATCAGAGCAAACTGACCACGCCTGTGTTTGGGTTTCTGCTTTAAATCTGCTTTAATCTGTTTGTCGTCCAACAAAAGGCCTGATCCCTGAGGGGACGGAGACTGCGACGGAGACGGGGACAGAGACAGGGATGGAGACGGGATGAAAAGACGCAGCAGCTCCTGGACAATGGGCTGGTACCTGCACTGTTCTGTGCTCACATGCTACAGAAACACCCACAGGAATCATCAGCCTGAAGCATCAGTTTCAGCCTCTTTATATACAGGTGGATAGTTCAGTCTCCTGGTTCCCAACCTGGGGGTCAGGTCCCTCCAGTGGGTCAGCAGATAAATGAGAGGGGTCGTCTCATGAGTCAGCAGAAAGAACACAGACCTGATTCTCTGATTTGGTTTCAGCTTCTGGACTTTTCTGTGACACAGATGGAGAAGTAGAGACGCACTGATTTAACACGACAGTAAATTCTACGTCAGACTCGTGACCGACACACAGGTAAGACACAGGTAAGACACAGGTAAACTCAGGTAAGACACAGGTAAACTCAGGTGCAGCTTTCAGTTACTTCGCTGACGTTGTTCACGTGTTTGATGTTGAGTCAGGAATCTGTTCCGCTGTCCCCCGAACACGCCACCTACAGGACGCAGAGCTGCTACTGCAGCCTGTGTTCACCGAGGCACACACACACACACACACACAGTGTAAAACAACAGGAAGTGAGGCAGAGAGGGGTGGAGGGGGGTGGGATTAAAAGATAGGAGACAGAAAAGTGTGTGAGTGTGTCAGACACACACCGACACAGACACACACACAGGAGTGTGAGCAGATTTATTGGATTATTGATTTCTGGAGACTGAAGATCAGAAGGTACAGTCACTGTGTGTGTGTGTGTGTGTGTGTGTGTGTGTGTGTGTGTGTGTGTGTGTGTGTGTGTGTGTGTGTGTGTGTGTGTGTGCGCGCGCGTGTGCGTGTGCGTGCGTGTGTGTGTGTGTGTGAGCTGCAGCTGTGAGCTGATCAGTGGAGGCACAGAAACGTAATCAGCAGATGTTTTAATCCTTTTTCAGATTCTCTCATGGTTTGATGCCTTTGTTTGTTTTTTGGTTTGTTTGTTTTTGTTTGTGTGAACGTGGACTGAGCGTCTTCAGGCTTCCGCCCGATGATTGATCGTGTGAATAATCACCAGATTGATCAACAACAAAAGTAATAATCACTCGCCGCAGTCGTCGTTTGCTCCACAGGAAGTGAGAGTTTGTTGTACAGTAACATGAAACCTGGTGATGCTGGATCAGCAGGGACGAACTCGTCTGATCCTCTCACAGTTTGGTTTCAGTCGTGTTGTTGTCTCAGCAGATGTTTGACTGATAATCTCACGACTTCTATGTTTACCCCACAAACCATCCCATGATGCAACAGGAGAGGAGGCTTCACCTCAGCACGTTTCCACTGCAGTCTGCAGTTTGGATGCTGAAAGACTTGGAGGTCAAAGGAAGTCCAGACGGAGCCGGGTTTGGTCCAGCTCTCTAACAACGACTGGGCAGGTGCTGGCAGCAGAAGGTTTGTGAACCATCCACAAATTTCTCTCGTAGAAATTTTCGCTTCCTGCTGCTTAAAAATGGGAGTTAGCTAAACTCAGGTTAAAAAGTTTGAAAAGGTAAAACTGAGTAAAGTTTAATGAACCTGAGAAACAGTTGAGTCGACTTTGGTCTGAACAGCTCACGTCTCAGTCTGCAGCTGAAATGAACAGAATGTCTTCACATTACAGGACAGACCAGAGGACAGGGACATGATGGAGCTGAGCGAGTGTGCAATGCCGTTCCTGGAGGGAGATCCAGGCCGAGCGGAGACCGGCGGCAGCAGGAAGGTAAAACCACCTGCAGTGAGTTTGACCTTTGACCTCCTGCATCCTGTTCAGAGTGAGTCCAGAGATCTGTGAGACTCAGACTCAGACCTTTCTGAAGTTTTAATTCACACTTTATCAAATGATCCCAAAGGTCAGTGTTTATTTATTGGCACTGGTTTAATCATTGATCAGTCGTTCAGTCACTGTGCAGAGAAACAAACGATCGAGCTGAAAGTTAAACACGTTTATTAGTTTTTCTGTTGTTAATAACTGAGAGACGTCAGCGAAGACACGAGACTGATGAGAGACAGCGTGAAAAACAAAGGGAGCATCAATGAAATGATTTTTATTTAAAGCTCATTTTAATCAGTCTGATGATCGATCGATCGATCATGGACTCTGGTTGAAGAACAGGTTACAGGTGCACACAGAGCTCTGATTGGCTGCAGACACACGTGCAGGTGATAACAGTAAGAGCTGAGCCTTGAAGTGGTGGACCTGACAGACCTCCTCAGTCCTTCACCTGTAATAACCCCTCCCCTGTTCGGCCTGCAGGGGGAGCCTCTGTGCCACTCTGCCAGCCCCACCAGGAGCTCCTTCCATCGGGCTCCCTCCAGCCCCCGCTCCGCTCCAGCCAGGACCAGCAGCTCCAGGATGAGTCCCAGCTCCTCAAAAACCATCTTTCCCTTCCAGACTGGTCCCCCTCAGCAGGACTCACCGCCCAAGTCTCCGCGCAGGTAAACACACCTGGACACAGGCTGGAGGGGAGGGGCTGCAGCAGGAGCAGTGGAAGAGCAGGCTTATGACTCTGTGTGTGTGTGTGTGTGTGTGTGTGTCTGTGTGTGTCTGTGTGTGTCTGTGTGTGTCTGTGTGTGTCTGTGTGTGTCAGGCTGAGCTTCAGTGGGATCTTCAGGTCGGCCTCCAGGGATTCAAACCATCAACCCTCGTCCTCCCCCGTCAGCATCAAACTGTTCACACGCAACAAGAGCAACAAGGCCAGAGGTACTGTGTGTGTGTGTGTGTGTGTGTGTGTGTGTCTGTGTGTGTGTCTGTGTGTGTGTGTTAGCAGTTTGTTTTATTCAAAGATTATTGAATTAAAAATCAATTTAGACTCTGTTAGAGGGAATTAATCAGCTTAGCTGTTTTTATTAAAGCACACACACACACACACTCACACACACACACACACACTCAGACTGCTCAGGCTGTGTTTGTGCTGTTGTGTGTTCAGGGCTCTGCAGTTATCTGGAGTCTGTGTGAGTCTCTGTGGTGAGTTTGTGTCTCAGTCAGATCCTGGTGTGCGTTCACTAATCTGTCCCCGCAGTGGGTCAGAGGTTTGGTCCTGTTGTGTTGCCGTGGTTCAGTGATGTTATAATAATCCTGTAACCGTGATCCTTTAATAAACCAAGTGAAGCACATCAGGCCCAGATGGAGCAGAGGGTGCGTTTGTTTTTGTCATCCCCACACAGACAGAGACACACTGCAAAAAATGTCAGCTGTAACAAGTCAGTGGGTATTTTGCTGAGGTTCTTCTGAGTCTGTGGATGAGTCGCAGGGACATGATGCTGATTGGCTACAGAAACAACAGTGTCAGCCATTCCTGCAGCTGATTGGACGACACGCAGCAGGTGACTCCGCTCTCCTTCGGACAGGCAGCCTGTTTAAAGCCTTTCAAACTGCAGAGCAGGAACAGGACACGTCCACAGGAGACGAGGAGCTCAGTGTTACGAAGGTGTCAGCCGTGAAATGCAGTGAAAGTTAAACTTTCTTTCCTCAGTGGCTTCCTGTCCAGTCTTTGTCACACCAGGACCATGTCCAATGAGCAGCAGCCGTCAGTGTGACTGAAGGACAAACCCTTTAACAGCTGAAGGTCATGAAAGGCAGCCCGCTGGAATCCTGCAGGTTTAAGCAGGTGTTCTGAAAACAGGTCGTTAGATCATTGCATCAGAGACGTGACACCAAAACACAGACAGGATTTAACGTTGTCATGGCGACAGAGGAGCCGAGGTGAGCGGCAGAGTCCCTGCCTTCATGTCACAGGAGTTTCAGCAGCTTCTTATTGCTCAGAGTCAGAGCTGCAGAGAAAGACTCGTTTTAAATACAACTCGACGTTACTGCCCACATTTTTTACAGTGTAGGGCGGCGAGGGAGGAGGGGCTAACACAGGCAGCACGCCAAACATACACACACACACACACACACACAGAGTCAGGGCAGTGAGACTCTGCAGGACTGAAACACTCAGGAAAAACTTTTAGCTGTCAGTTTACCGGTCTGTCTGTCTGTCTGCCCGGACCGTCTGTCTGTCTGTCTGCCCGGACCGTCTGTCTGTCTGCCCGGACCACCTGTCTGTCTGCCCGGACCACCTGTCTGTCTGCCCGGACCACCTGTCTGTCTGCCTGTTTTTATCTTTATTTTTTTGAATGAACTGATTGTGATGAAACGTCTGAGCAGCCTGATACTGAGGAGGTGGAAGGAGAAAGAGAGATGGACGGGGAGGAGGAGGAGTGAACCCTACGGAGGACGAGAGGAGGAGGAGGAGAGGCAGACAGACAGGAGAGACAGACAGGTACACAGACAGATGCTGAGGAGGAAGTCTGAACCCTGTGGACAGACAGAGGACGACCAAAAGACGAAGGAGAAGAGGAACGAGGGTGGACAGAAGAAAGAACGCAGGAAGTCTGAATCTAACATGGAGGAGGAGGACAGGAAAGACAGGAGGAGGACAGAGACGGGCAGAGGGAATGAAAGGAGGAAGTCTGCGTCATGGATCATGGTGGAGGACAGAGCGGGAGGACAGCTGGACAGGAGACAGAAGGAGGCGGACAGACAGACACTGAGGCGGCGGTCAGAGCCCTGCGGCGTCCTGTACGTCCAACTACTTCCTCTGTCCAGCAGGAAGAAGAAGGAGCTGCTGCAGAGACGGACGGGACGCAGGACGTCCTGCAGCGCGGAGTGGGACGGACATATGACCCAGGGGAGATCAGAACCCATCGGCCCTCTGGACAATAGTAAGACTACAGGGACACTTGGATCCTGTATATTTGTTTGTTTGGGACTAATGTAAACACAGATTACCTTAGCAACCACCACGCTCCCCAGAAACTACAGATTACACACCAGCTACTTCCTTAGCAACCACCTGGGAAACCCTAGAAACCAGCTCAACCAATCTCTTCTCTCATCTTGCACCTGCTCCGGAGCTTTCAGCCGTGTCACATGATCCTCATCAGTCACTGAGTGGAAGTGTTTCTGAGAGGACAGTCTCATCACAGGGTCCATTTAGTGGGACAAAGAGAGAACAAACCTAATCCTGTTACTGCAGTGTGTGTGTGTGTGTGTGTGTGTGTGTGTGTGTGTGTGTGTGTGTCACTCCTCTCTAATCTGTTAAAGTGCCTGTCTCTCTCTCTCTCTCTCTCTCTCTCTCTCTCTCACTGTGTAGAGTTTCCTATTAGCAGATTGCTGTGTGTGTGTGTGTGTTGGATAATGTAGGTTACCGTGTAGCCTCACTCTCTTATACAAGAACACACACTTAGTGAGAAACACACACACACACACACACACAGAGTACTTAATGTTCTCTGTTGTTGTGTCTGGGTTTGTTGACGACATTAATCAGAGACAGAGACGGAGACAGGCTCAGTCTCAGCAGCTGCTGGAGACCAAACAGAGCTAAAAGACAGGGAGCTCTGGACTGAGAGTCCTCAGGTGGACTCAGAGACCACTACAGATGAAGGACCATGTTGATCTGTAGCCGCGTTGGATTTATAGTTGACATGTGGACTCTTTAGTCTTCGTGTCTTTACTCTCACGTCTCCACCATCATCAGAAAACACAAACGGACCAATTACGGCTCTTGTAATCTCCTCGTGGTGTCTCTGTGGCCTCGACATGGAGGTGGATTTCTGAGCAGGCGCCGTAGCTGTGATATGAAGACGCAGAAATCCAGTGTTAGACACAACAAAACTGATAACATGCCAGCGTGTTGTGGGATCCTGCTGCCCCCTGCAGGCCAGGAGGAGCAGTGTTTATGTTTGAGGTGTGGAAACGACTCCACAAGAAACAAATCTGTGTGTGTGTGTGTGTGTGTGTGTGTGTGTGTGTGTGTGAGGGAAGAAAAAGTATCCAGAAAAAAAAAGTACACCAGTACTCTGTAAAATAAGTAGGACTGGACTCAGGGCTGGATTATGTGTACGTGCAGTGACTCAGTGTTTCCTGCAGAGGGCGATGTTTCCTCACTGACTCTCTCCTCCTCTGTCTTCTAATCTCTCCCTCCCTCCCCTTCTTTCCTCCCCCTCTGTTTCTCTCCCCTCCTTTTCCTCCTTTCATCACTCCTTTTCCTCTTCCTCCCCCTCATCCCTCTCTCCTCCCAGCCCACAGCCTTTGCTCCCCTCCTGCTCCCCCTGCTCCCCCTCCTCGTCAGGAGGAGGTGAGTGTTTTCCATCTGGAGACGTACCTGACTGAGCCGAGGCGTCCGGAGACCAGGAGGCTGCGCTCCTTCTCCTCACCTCCTGACACCGGGCAGGTCTCCTCCCCCTCCTGCTGCCAGCCGCCTCCCCTGGCTCCGCCTCTTCCTGTCGGGAGGCTGGTGAGTGAGTGAGGATGATCCTCCATGTTTGTTGGCTCATGTTGTGTTTGAGCCCGTTGTTTCATGAAAGTCGCAGATGCTGGAACAACCTGAGAACCTGTGTGCAGGTGGACTGGCCTGGAAGCTTCGCACACTGCTGCACGTTACACAACAAACAATAAATGATCACAACATTGGTCCACAGTGTAGAGCAGGACGGTGATCTGGTTCTTTGATTGGTCACCTGCTCACAGCAGACTTTCACTGGTTAAAGACAGAGAACAGTTCCTGTGTTAAACATCTGTCGGCTCTGTTCCTCCAGCTGTGTGTCCAGCTGTGCGTCCAGCTGTGAGTCCAGCTGTGGGTCCAGCTGTGGGTCCTGTAACGTGTTGACTCAGCAGTGACTGAAGTTCCCGCTCACACACACAGATCGTCTCCTCTGCAGGATCAGCCTGTAAAAGTCAAACTGTTCTTCTGATATCAGAGACAAGACCAGCACAGCACTCTGAGGCTCGGCTCTGTCCGGCGCTCTTCGGCTGCGTCAAGTACGCACGGGCAACAAGAACGGGTCCGGAAACCATGCTTTCAAAATAAAAACTTAAACCACATATTTCAGACATTAAAACAATCTCACAGAAGTTAGTGCTTGTATTTTATATTATCAGTATTAATCATGAAACCACTTTAGTTCAAAACTCGTTAAAGATTTTTTTGTCTTCACTGATGGGAGAGATTGAATTTATAAAATCAGCAGCTGATTTGATGTGACGTCAATCCAAGTTTTCTCATATAACCACTCTGCTGTTTTTGTGTTTTATTTGTATGTATTTTAAACACAGGACCAAATCAATAATAGAAATATTACAACAGTAACCAGGTGAAAAATCATCAATAGTATTAATTAAAAAGAAACAGTAGAGGAAAAAAATCAAAACAAGCAGTTTGTGCCAAGAGACAAAAGGAATAAATTACTGGATAAAAGCCGAAGACAACAAAAAGGGAAAGAGGAGTTAAAGCAAAGGGTTAAGGATAAATTCAGAAGGAATTAAAATGTTAACATGGTGTAGTTATGAATCAGAAATCTGTTTTTTTGGTGTTTTTTTTTTGGTTTTTGTTTTTTTAATGTAGCAGTTTGCCTCATTCCGTCCTCTCTCATGTCACTGATTCATTTCAGTCAGTGACACTAACAAGAATTTCATCCGTCACCATTTTTAATCACAGGAGAGCTTTTCTTGTGAAAGCCTCAACCGGAAGCGCAGCCTGTTAGCTCCGTTAGCTTGTTAGCTCCTGCGGCTCCGGTGGTCTCGGCTGCAGTGTTACCCAAAGACCGAGCGGCGCACAGCGGCGATCTGCGCGTACAACGCTACGACGACCATTTACCGGCAGACCGGGTCCCTCCAGCCGGACGGAGACACAAGATGGAGCTGTGAGGATTTTAACCGCTCCCGGTTTAGCATCCGGAGGTCGGCATCAGCGGAGAAAAGAGATCTGGCGGCGGGAAAGAGAGAAAAGGATCGTGAATGAACGGCGACTGTGAAGTAGGTGCTAGCTAACGTCGCACAGTTTGATCAGTGATGAATCCGCCGCAGCAGCTCCTTCACAAATCTGCGCTTTTACCACTAAAATCGCTCTGACTTCATCATTTTAACACCCAGGCCGCTGTCACTTCGCTGTCTTAATGACAACAAGTGACTCTAATGATCGGCTGCTGTCGCATCACGGTGCGCAGTAATAACACGGAGACGTGATAACCTGATCCGTAACATCAGAGCTCATACGAAAACAGCTTAAATCACTTAAAACGCCTCCTGAACTGCGCCAGCGGCCGCTAATGTTCCGGTCTGGGTCCGTGAAATCCGTTCAGTTCAGGCCGCTCACAGATCTGCTCCAGACCTTTAATAATTCACTGTTTTCATACAGGAGTTCATGTCTGATTCAGCTCAGCTTCACCTGTGACATATGAAGCATCGTGTGGGTTGTTCGTGTTTTCTCTCCTGTAGAAACAAGCTGCTGGCAGGAGGCAGATCTCTAAACCACATCAGACTCTATGATTTGAAGTGTTGTCAGGTCACATTGTTGAACATGGGCCGTCTGTTCCGGTTCTGGCTCCCGTGAAAACTGGATTGCATGCTGAGATGGTCTGTCCCTGTGTCGGACGACGCTGATGTGTGTTCTTCCAGAGTGGGAAAACCATTTCTTTGTGGAGCTGGCTTTGTGACACAAGTGGACAAAGGTGTCCACATACTTTTGGCCATAGACCGTATCCTGTTTGTATCTTCAGCAGGAGAGAGTGGAAAACGATGTTGAGAGATTTCCTTCAAATGTAGAGAAAAGTGAGTGGAGCTTGGTGGAAAGATTTGGTGTGTGTTGTCTTGAACTGCTTCTCTCACCTGAATGAAAATAACCTGCCACACACATCACATGATGCTCCATCACCTCGTGTGTTTTGAAGCAGATTAAAACTTAAACAGATTGAATGAATGAAAGCCTAAAGAGCGTCCTGACTGACAGGTGGTCCTGTGCTGTTGTCGGCAGGTGGAGGTCGCAGACGGCATGTCGGAGCAGCCGGACCCCGATGATGCCGGTAAGACTGTAATCTGCTGAGTCACTGTGTCAGAGATGTTCCTCCCAGGATACTTTGCAGCAGAGGATCAACACCTGTCAGACTGTGACAGCCAGATGCTGAGCAACCGGCCATCAGCTGTTCTGTTGTCAGGGCAACAGACAGCTTAGAGCTCAGCTGATCAGTGCTGAAGTCACCATGGCAACCAGCCCATTGCGATTAGGCAATGACCAACACACACACACATTGTTGTTAATACTATTATGATAATCTGAAGGGCGAGCGAGTTTGGTCTCACTTTCTCTCCTCGACTCAGCAGTTTTCAGGTCTGAACTCACAGGAAGTGATGTCGCTCTGGTTATTCTTTAATAACTGATGATAGATTCAGGGATGTTTTACCGTCATTCATTCATTCGTTCATGGTTCAGGTTGGTCAGTTTGTCCTAATGAGTCGCCGTCCAGGAGCCGTGACGTGCTGAGTGTGAAGAGTGAACGAGCTCCAGATTAAAAGCATGTGATTTGTGTTTTATTGATCGGATTGGTCAAAGTGTTTCCCTCTAAAATCTGCTGACGAAGCAGGAAGCAGCAGGAAATTTCCTGAAAAAACAGCAGAAGAAGAAGAAGAGTGAACAGTTGTATTTCTGAAGTTTGGCTCCTCTTCACGGTTTCCTGTCCTGTCTCTGCAGCGTCGGAGGAGTCGGAGAGAGACATCTACATGCGCTTCATGAAGTGTCACAAGTGTTACGACATCATCCCCACCAGCTCCAAACTGGTGGTGTTCGACACCACGCTGCAGGTGAGAGGCCGCCAGGCGACGCCCACACACCTCCACAGTCATCAACCTCATTACTGTTACTCCGCTGATTGGACAGCTCACTGCTGCAGCTCCACATCATCATCATCATCATCATCATCATTATTATTGTTGTTGTCATCATCAGGTGAAGAAAGCGTTCTTTGCTCTGGTGGCAAACGGAGTGAGAGCTGCTCCACTGTGGGAGAGCAAGAAGCAGAGCTTCGTAGGTAAGACTGTGTGTGTGTGTGTGTGTCACTGTGGAGGATGAGGATGACACACACACACACACACACACGTTGTCACCTCTGCATCTCTCTGTATTTAACTCTTTACTTCCTGTGCAGGTCACTCATCTCTGTGTTTTTCAGGAATGTTGACCATCACAGATTTCATCAACATCCTGACCAGATACTACAAATCCCCCATGGTAACACACACACACACACACACACACACACAGACACACACACACACACACACACACAGACAGACAGACAGACAGACAGACAGATGACCTGCAGGCTGAGCGACAGTCAGCTGACCAGTGTCTCTGTCTCTGTCAGGTCCAGATCTACGAGCTGGAGGAGCATAAAATCGAGACGTGGAGAGGTGAGAACTCTTCATCTGTGGATCTGTGCGGTTTGTTTGTGTATTTGTTAGATTTTCACAATAATAACACATGTTGATGTTGACAGAGCTGTACCTGCAGGAGACCTTCAAACCCCTGGTCCACATCTCACCTGACGCCAGGTACCCGTGTGTGTGTGTGAGTTATTTTCATACAGGGACTGTTCAGGAATCAGAGTCACTGAATAATTTATCAAGTGCTGAAAATACACAGAGAGAGGAGAGGAAACAAGGAGAGGAGGAAACAAGGAGAGAGTATTCATGAAGTCTTTCTCTGCCCCCCACCACCCACCCCTTCCTCCCCCTCTCCCTCCCCCTGACCCCCCCCCCCCCCCCCTCCCCAGCATATTTGAAGCGGTGTACTCTCTGATAAAGAATAAGATCCATCGTCTTCCTGTCATCGACCCGGTCAGTGGGAACGCTCTCTACATCCTGACACACAAGAGGATCCTCAAGTTCCTGCAGCTATTTGTGAGTTGGGGGGGCAGAAGGGGCATTAAAAAAACCTCCACCCTGGTGGACAGAGGGTCAAAAACACCTGTTTATCTGAGTGAATGGAAACAGTGCGATCACCTGTCACTGTCATTGATCATTGTGACTGAGATCAGTAAACCTTGTGTGTGTGTGTGTGTGTGTGTGTGTGTCAGGTGTGTGAGATGCCCATGCCGGCCTTCATGAAGCAGACCCTGGAGGAGCTCGGCGTGGGGACGTACGCCAACATCGCCTACATCCACCCTGACACGCCGCTCATCACCGCGCTGTCCGTGTTCACGCACCGCCGTGTCTCCGCCCTGCCCGTCGTCGATCACCACGGTAACTGTCAGAAACGGCACAGCCACAGGTCGGCTGCTCTGTGAAGTGTGCACGGTTTAAACAGGCTGTGGTTCTGTGTCTGCAGGTAAAGTGGTGGATATCTACTCCAAGTTTGACGTCATTGTGAGTAAACCCGTGCTCTGGTAACGCCACAGTCATGATTAGAGGTGTGTTTACTGAGTGAAGACGCAGACGAAAGCTGAGTGTGATGTGTGTGAACAGAACCTGGCAGCAGAGAAGACCTACAACAACCTGGACGTGACGGTCACTCAGGCCCTCAGGCACAGATCCCAGTACTTTGAAGGAGTCATGAAGTGCAACAAACTGGAAACACTGGAGACCATCGTGGACCGCATCGTGAAGGCCGAGGTACCGCGCACACGCATACACACACATCAATCAAACGTTTGCAGAGCAAAACAACCTGAGGACCTGAGGGTTCAAAGGTCAGGAACATGCTCTGAGTGCAGGTGATCCCTGAGGAACCACACGAAGAACGTTCTGCCTGAGAGACACGAGGCAAAGCATCACAACGTTCACTAAGAAGAGTGGAACAGAGTGATGATCACATGACCACTGGATCGCCACGGTAACACACAGGGAGGGGCTAACAAGCGTGTGTGTGTGTGTGTGTGCAGGTTCACAGGCTGGTAGTAGTTGATGAGGAGTCTCATATCGTCGGCATCGTCTCTCTGTCCGACATCCTGCAGGCGCTCGTACTAACCCCCGCAGGTACACACACACACACACACACACACACACACACACACACACACACAGGACTTTCACTAACCTGTCGAAGTACAAACAGAACGAGAGAAAAGGAGTAAATTACCCAGGGTTCTCTGGGTCACTGTGACATCACTGTTGGGTGTGGTCACAGGTGGTGCAGCCAATTGATCGATGGATTGTTTGTTTGTTTGTTAAAGCGTCGTGACAGAGACAAAACAATCAGGCCAAACTCATTCTGTCTGCAGGTCTGGGGAGGAAGGAGTCTCTCCCCTCTCAGCACACAGCTTTGGACTCAACGGGACCAGAGACAGGATGTAAAACTGGACTGGACCAGGACCAGGACCATGTTCGGTGCCAAGTGCTGGAGCTTTGTACAGAGACAGGGACACAAGTCAAACCTGAACCAGATCAAGACCAGGAGCCAGGCAAAGGAACAGAGACACAGATAGGCTGCAGGGACGCTGACACTGCAGAGACCTGCCAACAGGGGGAGACAGAGAGGGAGGGGGAGATAGAGACAGAGACAGACAATGGAGAGAAGGAGGAAGGACAGGTGAACGAGAGGGAGGAAGAGGAGACTGGTGACGGGCTGAGAGAGGAGGAGGATGGGACAAAGGAAGAGGAAGGAGGGAAAGTGGGGGAGGAGGAGGAGGAGGAGGAGGAGGAGGAGACTGGTGAAGGAGTGATGGAGGAGGAGGAGGATGGGACAAAGGAAGAGGAAGGAGGGAAAGTGGGGGAGGAGGAGGAGGAGGGGACTGGTGAAGGAGTGATGGAGGAGGAGGATGGGACAAAGGAAGAGGAAGGAGGGAAAGTGGGGGAGGAAGAGGAGACTGGTGAAGGAGTGATGGAGGAGGAGGAGGAGGATGGGACAAAGGGGGAGGAAGAGGAGGCAGGAGAAGGAGAGGAGGAAGAGAAGGAGGAGATGAAAGATGGAGGAGATGATGAATGAGAAGAGGATGGGGAGGGGGAGGCGGCATGACATCCTCACCTGGCGTGTCTCTGGACTTGGCTACTCCAGTCGAGCCGCTCACCATAGAAGAAGAAGAGGAACTGGGAGGGATGGCAGGCTGACGTGTGATTGGCTGGGAGGCTCTGAGAGTCTGCTTTTCATTGGCTGATGTGTGCTGGAGCCAATCAGATCTCTGACGGCCTCTCAGAGGATCAGTTCAGAGGAAAAGCTGCAGCTGCTTCCAATGTGAAACGGTTTGATCGTCTCAGGACGAATATTCATAAAGGTCATCACCTCAAATGTCACATCAGCGTCTAGAACGCAGGTAAATTCCTACCTGACCTGGTTTTAGGAGGCGTGAAATCCAGGTGTGTGGACACATGGTCCTGGGTTTCACATTTTAGTCTCACAAACCAAACTCAGAGACAGAAATCTGGAAAGGTTCAAAGCTTTCAGAGCAAAGTCCTGTAAAACATTTCTAACAGACACGATCACTTTCTATCTTATTGGACTGACGCGTCTCCACGGCAATCTCTTTGTGACGTCATAAAGGGGCGGGTTCATGGAGTTGTCGTCGGTGCCTTTCATCTTAGCTGCGGTTTCTGATTGGTGGAGAGAGAGTTTTAAATCCAAACCTTTATTATCATAGTTTTAATTCCAGATGTGTCTGAATCTGTTAATCTGCTGTAGCTGAGATTAGATTGATCCTGATGTAAATCTTTTAAATCACTCTGTACAAAGATAGATTTTATTGATCAGTTATTTATAGATTCTGGTTGAGTTCAGAGATGGATTGAGATCAGACCAATGACAGGTCAGATTTGATGTCACTGTCAGACTGAACCTGATCATCTCCCGAACCTTTGTCCCCTAAAACGCCGCCTTCTACAAACCTTTACTCCAGTGTGCCCATGGGGACTCTGGGAAATGTAGTATACGGACGTAGAGGTGCAGGTCCTGCTGAACATCCAGCCTCCAGATGAACCGTGATGACAGTGAAGGCATCACGGTTCATCTGGACGAGTCTGCAGAGGGACTGACGTGTTTCCATGGAGATGAACCGAGTCCTGAGTGATGCTTTATTCTGACAGTCTCGTCCTGTTTTTATAAACGTACTGTTCACGCTGTTGTCGGTAAAACGGTGAATAAAACATCTTGATGATTTTTCTTTTATTCGTCATGTTCTGGTTTCATTTTCATTCGGACTCACCTGAGCTGCTGTTTGATGGCTGATGCTCAGTACCTGGGCTCTGACGCTCCATTCATTTACAAATACAAGGGGAATGAATTAGCATGTACAGAACATAGAGTGAAATATGTTTTCAGCTCAGACTTCACTGAACACAAACCTACACTACTACTATTACTACTAATACTGCTGCTGCTGCAGTAACAGGAGGAGCAGCACAGTGCATGTGCATACTCACCTGCAGCCACAGTAATGCAGACCTTATCAGTGAATATATGGTCGACTGTTTAAAGATGTTTCGCGTGGTGATGTTAATGTTGGCTTGAAATGAATAAATGATTATTAATCATGTTGACTGACAGAGAAGTAATGAGCTCACTGCGGTTCACACGGGTGGACCTCCCTGTTTATTTCAGGATTAAAAATGTGTAGCAGCGGCTCCAATCACAGAGCCACAACACCAGACCAGACAAAACACACATACGATGGTGAAGAGGCGCAGCCTTCATGCTCAGCACAGACATCAGGCTTGAGAGCAGATCAGCCCAGTGGAGTCAAAGCTGAGATACTCCTTTACACCAGGAGGTGGTGTAAAGGAGTATCTCAGCATCAGAACACTTACCCTGTTCATTCTGCTTTACCTGTGACAATTTAAAATGGAGTGTGAACCAAGTGACGGCTCAATACTTTCACTTTTGTAGTTTTCTCTGTTGAACATGTACCTGCATCACCTGGTCACAGTAACTCCTCCCCTCTCCATTTGCTGGAAATGACGTGGTTCAGAAGCGTGACACGCTCCTGTCTGCACTGGGCAGATTTAATATCTAAGGACCTGATAATTAGAAAGGAATAACTGATTATTAAATATATGATGTAGATTCATTCCAGCCTAAGAATTTTCATATTGTGTATTTGCTGCTGTGAGCTTTATTTTCAGAGAAAAACCTGAATGTCTGAACAAAAACAGCCTCATTAAACAGAGGCCTGCTCTGCCCCCTCCCTCTCTGATCACACCTTTCATTTCTGAGTCGAGGCCAAGACATAAAATAAGATCTGAACCTCAGCGTCCTGGCTGAAATTTGTTTGACCCAGTCATCTCCACAAAACATGGAAACGCAGGCGTGTTCATGGCTTTGGCCTAATGTTTATTTTGTCTTATGTCTTTACAGTGGATATGTAACTAACTAAATGTATAAATCACATTTAAAACAAAGTAGGTACACATAAAAAAACGAGAAATTCTTTAAAGTTTAAGATCAGACTGTGATGAGGGAATCTGCAGAACTTCAAAAATCAGTGAGGAGCAAGAGTAAATATAGCACTACTGGTAGTAATACTATTTACTATGGTGGATTAGTAAATTATTAATATTTGGTGTTGATAAAAAGAGTGACTCACAGATGAGACTGTTGTTTATTATCATCGACGGTAAACAAAAAATCTTAACGCAGTTGTAGAAGAAATAGAGTTGATGCTTTTATTGTGAAGGAACTCAACAGGAAGTGTGAGAGTTATTGAAAATGGCGGATCGTCTGTGACGCAGTGTAAGTTTAACATTTATTATCGTCATTATTTCTCTGTCAGAGGGTCTGGTTCAGTCTCCTGGTGGACTGTAGGCTGTCAGTAACCTGTCTGACTCCGTCTGTGACACAGAGCTGAAGTTTTACCGGAAAATAAGAGTTAGTTTTAGTAAAGTGAGCGCGTCGTCGTGTCCGGGTCGGTAGCTAACGGTGAGCTAACAGTCAGGAAGGTTGAGAGAAAGCTGTAAAATCAAAGTCCCGCTCGCGTTTTGAGCTGGAAGCGACTGTAGAAAGGTGTGAGCGACTTTAAATGTGGATTATGTGAACGTTTATCTGTGATAGGAGCGGCTGACTGCGGCTGCGTAGATCTGAACACGGACAGAGACGAAGTCGCGTCTGCTGAAGCAGATAAAGTGTAAACCGGAGAGAAAAGTTGGTTCATCCTGAGTTTCCTGTGACTCCAGCAGCTACAAAGACAGGAGCAGAAAGGAGGAAATAACGGAGCCACAGGTCTGAACACACGTACAAGTAAGAGAAGAGACACACACTGAAAGCGAAAGTATGAGTCAGGCAGACGCCATTTTAAACTCCGCAGTAGGAGCAGGAAACAGGAAGTGAGCAGGGTGAGAGTTAATATCAGGTCCAGAAATAATGGTTTCTCTCATTAGTGATTCACCTGCTGTTTCTTCCTGTTCAGTGTGTTAAAGTGTATTTTAGAAAAAGAACCATCCAGTATAAAGTCTCAGAGAGTCAGGGCCCAAGGTGACATCTTCAGATGGGCTGTCCTGTTTATTTTCCTGGTTTCTTCTCTCTCACAGCTGAATATGGAACATGTGATGATTATGTGAAGTCTGAGCAGCTGTTGATTTAAAGTCAAAGTTTGTTTTTATGATGGATGGAAAATATACATGGTTTAAATTTATAAATGTAAAATAAATGAGAAGCTTTTAATTTAAGAGATGAAGAACTGACTGAGTTTATTATACTGTGTGTGTGTGTGTGTGTGTGTGTGTGTGTGTGTGTGTGTCTGCAGTGTTACAGGTTTAACTCTCAGAACAGAGACGATGCCCTATTTATATAGAAAGCAGGACAGAGCACATTCTCCAGGATCCATCCATCTGTCTGTGAAGAGTGACCGATCTAAAGATGAACCTCCATACTTCAGTAATGAACCTCGACCAGGCACAATGTAAGAGACTGTTTCTGCTGTGGAGACACCTGTTCTTTAAACACAGTGATCTGTGTTTGTTTCACTCAGAACACAAACTAAACTCATTTACAGTGTTTGATGAATCAGAAGATTAAACTTGATGTTAAAGAATCTGGCTTCTTCTAATGACCTTTGTAACTGAGCTGGTCCTTTTAATGGAATTGGACCAATTAGCAGACAGACCTGGCACTGACACTGTATGTTCAGGACGAGCTGATAGAGACGTGGACACAACTGCTGTCATCATCACATCCTGATCAGACGCCATGTTATAGTTCACATCTGCTCTTTACAAGGATTCATATGTGAAATATTGGATTTTTCCACAGACTGAGAGAAAAGTTTCCAGGATCCATCTGTCCATCTATGAAGAGTGACCGGTCCAGAGATGATCCTCCATACTTCAGTTATGAACCTGGATCAGACACAAGGTTAGAGACTGAGTCTGGACAGACATAGACTGGACAGACTGCCACTGAACTGGTTGGTGGAGGCAGAACACTGTGTGTATGTGGGGGGTAATTCTAGTTTCTCAAGTCACAGTCACATTGTGTTTGTCCTTGTTCAGTGAAGCTGCTCAGAGGGTTTGTTCAGGTAACACTGAAGTAAAGCAGCACTGCTGAACTTCCTGTCTACACATGAACTGTTTCCTGTTGAAAGGTGTAAAACCTGTGAAGAGGAAATGGAAGTGTATACACACAGCTGTCTGATTTATCACTGCCACTAATTTAACTTTATGAGATTATAGAGCTGCATTCAACTTAACTACAACTCATGTAATGTGTTATAACCAATGTGTTAATGTCCATAGATGGAAGAAGAGGACAGGTGTCTCTGTGGACCAGCAGCTGTCCTGCTGTGCTTTGTGTCAGGACGTCCTGAAGGATCCAGTCTCTACCAGCTGTGGACACTGGTTCTGCAGACAGTGCATCAGCTCATACTGGGACCAGTCTGGTCCATCAGGAGACTCCCCTTGTCCCCAGTGTGGAAAAAGACCCAGATCAGGACCTGGACCGCAGACAGCCAGTCAGAGCAGCTCTGTACAAAGTAAGACTGTAGCTGTGTCTGCTGATGGCATCATGTCTGAAAACAGGAGCTGTGCTTTTATACACTGTCATTTGTTCTATCATACAGCTTTGGCATTGAAGATGATCAGAAACAGCAGAAAATGAAAAAGCTTTTCTTTGCTTGTCTTTAGTTTTTATGGAGCTGATGAAAAGAATCAGCAGGTTCTCACATTGTCTTTCTTTAGTCTGACATTGTCTCTTGTCTTTCAGCAGATGGTGGTCTGCAGGAGGTTTTAGATGAACATAAGATCAGTCTGAGGAGGAGATGTGAACGTGTGACTGAAGGAACTGATCAAACAGGAAGTGGAACCCTCCTCAACAGGATCTACACTGAGCTCTACATCACAGAGGGACAGAGTGAAGAGGTTAATACCCAACATGAGGTGAAGCAGCTGGAGAGCGTTTCCAAGATGAAGACCCTCCATGACGCTCCAATCAGGTGCCACCAAATCTTTAAAGCCTTACCTGAGCAACAGAGACGCATCAGAGTCGTCCTGACCAACGGCGTCGCTGGCGTTGGAAAAACCTTCTCAGTGCAGAAGTTCAGTCTGGACTGGGCCGAGGGCTCGGAAAACCAAGATGTGAGTCTGCTGGTTCTGCTTTCGTTCAGGGAGTTCAGGCCTGGATGAAAGCAGACTTTCACTGGATTTCAGCAGCAGGGAGGTCGTGTCTGACGTCACACAGGAGTCATCGGTCAACGTGCTGCTGACAAACCTCATCCGGGGGAATCTGCTTCCCTCGGCTCTGGTCTGGATAACTTCCCGACCGGCGGCGGCCAATCAGATCCCTCCTACGTGTGTGGACAGGGTAACAGAAGTACGAGGCTTCACCGACGCCCAGAAGGAGGAGTACTTCAGGAGGAGATCCAGTGATGAAGAGCTGTCCAGCAGAATCATCTCACACATCAAGACGTCCAGGAGCCTCCACATCATGTGTCAGATCCCAGTCTTCTGCTGGATCTCTGCTACAGTTCTGGAGCACATGTTGACCACAGAGCAGAGAGGAGAGCTGCCCAAGACCCTGACTGACCTGTACTCACACTTCCTGCTGGTTCAGACAAACAGGAAGAAGCAGAAGTATGATGGAGGACATGAGACCAGTCCACGGGAGCTGACGGAGGCTGACAGGGACGTTCTTCTGAAGCTGGGGAGGCTGGCGTTTGAACATCTGGAGACAGGAAACATCATGTTCTACCAAGAAGACCTGGAGCGGTGTGGTCTTGATGTCACAGAGGCCTCGGTTTACTCAGGAGTTTGTACACAGATCTTCAAAAGAGAGAGTGTGATCTTCCAGAAAACTGTCTACTGCTTTGTTCATCTGAGCATTCAGGAGTTTCTGGCTGCAGTCTACATGTTCCACTGTTACACCAACAGGAAGACAGAGGTACTGAAGGACTTCCTGAGAAAACAACGTGTTGATTCAAGCCTGGATCTCTTCCTGATGGAAGCAGTGAAAAAATCCCTGAGCAGTAAAAATGGCCACCTGGACCTGTTTGTTCGCTTCCTTCATGGCCTCTGTCTGGAGTCCAACCAGAGACTCTTAGGAGGCCTGCTGGGTCAGACAGAGACCAGACCAGAGACCATCCAGACAGCCATTGACAACCTGAAGGAGATGAACAGTGATGAAATGTCTCCTGACAGAAGCATCAACATCTTCCACTGTCTGATGGAGATGAACGACCTCTCAGTACATCAGGAGATCCAAGAGTTCCTGAAGTCAGAGAACAGATCAGAGCAGAGACTCTCTGAGGTCCACTGCTCAGCTCTGGCCTACATGCTGCAGATGTCAGAGGAGGTTCTGGATGAGTTGGACCTGGACAAGTACAACACATCAAAGGAGGGACGACGGAGACTGATCCCAGCTGTGAGGAACTGCAGAAAGGCTCGGTGAGTCCAGACATGATCAATAACACGATCAATAACATGATCAATCATTCTGTAGATTAGTGGTTAAGTTCTTCAGATACACAGACGATAAAGTTCTTATTGTTCTAAACACAGTGTTCCACTGGTTGATTTAAATCAATGTGTCAGTTTTATTTTTCACAGATGTTCTTGAGCTGATTCAGATGCTGTGAGAGCAAAGCTGTTATTGATTATTGATTTAATGTGGATTTTTGTTTTTTAATGTGACAGATTTATGAAAGGATGAATATATTCATGTGTAAATTCTTTGAATAATTCATCCTTTCATTGTCCATTTAAATGTCAGTTCATCAAATCCTTAGTAATTCAGTCTGATTATTTCTGGATGAATTCATTCATTCATTTGTGAAACCTTGAATGACTTCCTGTTATTGTTTTATTGTTTTGATAATGGAATATTTAATAACCATTTCCATGACATGGAAATATTTCTCCTAAAGACAGATCACATCTCTCTGATCACATCATGTTGAAAAGAATTCGTCCTTATTGGTTTGTTCATTGTGTTTGTGCTCCATCAGTTTTGTGTTGACCACAAATCATCATTCAGTCATCTGCCACGCTCGTCTAAATATTTCATCCTTTCATATTTAAATATGTGCAGCTCTGATATTGTCGGTCCGTTCGTTTCATTTGTACCTTTTGGTAAAAGTCAGCACATGTTGCAGCTGATGGAGGTGGAGCTAACAGCAGCAGGTAGCTCACAGAGAGAGATCATCTTTAGCAGCTGTCACTGTTCACTGAGCTCAACTGGAGAAAAATATCCTGGAGTCAGAGAAAAATCCTGGACAGTAAAAATGTTTTTCTAATGGAGACGGCCTCATGATAACTTAGTGGAGTCAGATCAGATCACACGGACACACTGTGGACATTATGGAAGACTTACTGTGAGCACATGTTCTCTCTCTTCTTCTGCAACATTAAAGTCAAACAATGAAAACTGTGCAGGTCTGAGAGAGAGTGATGAGAATCAGTGTTTCATGTCAAACACACACAGATAAGATTTGCTGAACCAGTGATGTGAAGAGCAAATATTCATCAAAACAGCTCCAAGTCTTTTCTCATCAAATGCAGAAAGTAAATAGAAACTTTCCTCTTTCATAATAACATGTTTTATCATTAATGTCTCATTACAGACTCTCTCGCTGTGGACTCTCAGAGACTCACTGTGAAGTCGTGGCCTCAGCTCTGAAGTCCAACCCCTCCCACCTCACAGAGCTGGACCTGAGTGGAAACAAAGACCTGCAGGATTCAGGAGTGAAGCTGCTGTCTGCTGGACTGGAGAGTCCAAACTGTAGACTGGAGACTCTGAGGTCAGTCCACTGACTGGAGCTGTTGTAGTTTCCTGTAGATTCTTCATTGGTACCATTGACTGTAGTTTTAAATGGTCAGTGTGTTGAGAAGTTCTCAGTCTTTCCAAATGGTTTTCCTTATGGCTCCAAATAAAAGTCAAAGACTTGAGCAGGGTTTATTTAAAGGGAGACAGGAGCAGAGTCATGATGGGGACATGTTGGACAGGACAGTGTTTCAGCTTCCAGAGGTTGATGTTGTGGTCCATCAGTCAGTGAAGGTGAGGCTGTAGAGTGTGTGAGGGACATGAATTCTTCTGGAGCTTCTGGACAGGAGAAAGGACTCTCTGTTGTCATGACTACAAAGAGAAGGCAGCTGAGACCAGTCCCAGTGTTTGGGATTTAGAGCAGGTACACACTGGATATAGATGTGAAAAAGCTGCTGTTTCCTAACAAATCCCACTTTATTTAACAATCATCTGACTGTTGAATCTCTGAGAAATCAAACATGGAGTGAATGAAGAGATCTTTGGAGGACAGAGTTTAGGAAAGTTTTCAAAGCTCTGTGATGAATGAAAAACACTTTGTGCTCAGTCTCTGTTGAGTTGAATGAATGTTTTCATTGTGGATCCAGGAAACAGACTCTACACATGAGAGACATGATAGAATGTGTTGAACTGCTCCTTCCTCCACCAGCCTATGATACCAAACTGCAGTGAGGACAAGCTCAGAGTCACTCTGTTCTCTGAGCAACTAATTCCAGTAAGAGCAGTTTCCAATGAGCAGATCTCACACACTGACAAACTACAGTCTCCATGACTGGAGCGTCTGGGGTCAAAGGTCAGAACCACCCTCAGGACTTATTACAGAAGACAGTGTAACAGTGATTCATCAGTGTACAGATACATGTCAGTAAATGTTTACCACACTCCATGAAGATCAAAGTGCAGCAGAAGCTCAGATCTTCTGCTACAGCTGCTCATTTCTACCTGTCAACAGGTGCAGAGCTCTTCAACAAACAGGTTTTCCACCTGGTTAAAGTCACAGAGGTGATGATGATGAACGACACCATCAGATCTGATGTTTGTAAAAAGGCTGGAAGCTGTTTCCAAACAGAGCTGTGAAGCTGAGAGTTGAAGGATGACTGCCACCAACAACTGCTTTAATCTGCATCTGACATCTGACTGTTGTTTTCAGATCCAGCTGTGAACATGTGGACTTCTCATTTTAACTGCACAAACCTACTGAGCTGCTAAATATATTGATCCTCTAACGACTAGGGGTGTGCCCGATTCATCGATTAATCGTGATGCGACACTTGACGATTCAGAATTGATTCATAAATGTTCAAAAATCGATTCTTTTAATAACGGAAGGAAAGTGCAGCGGAAAAAAAGTAGCGCGTCCTCCCCGGACATATTATGGGGCCCTATGAATTGGCCGACTAAAACGGAATCTATTTTTAACGCGGAATATTGCGGAATTTGACATAATTTGAGTGCAATGCTGTTTGCAATTTAGGAACGTGTGTCTGGGGAAAACTGCACGGAGGGAAGCAAATCTGGGTGGCACAACAACCCCCTTCCACAGACTAAGCCCCTCCCCCTTCAAAACAATGTAAGCATAGCGAAGCGGCTGCCTACGGCTCTGCCTTCGTCAGCGAAAAAACTGCGAAACTCGACGCGAACTGCTCGGCTCTGTACTGAGGGGTTAGCGCCGAGTGTTCCATATTCTGTCAACACTCCGTTGACTGGAAACGTAAGAATACGCGCAGTGACCATATAGTGTCCAAAATCCTTATGAGAAACAATCTGGCTGACATGCACATACAGTAAGATTTAAAAGGATTACTTTCTGGACAGGTAAATCAAGATATCAGATTGTAATAGAAGTGGAAATATTGTCCATTTCCTTTCCCTATTTTTTCTTTTTTTTTTAACATATTTTTTTCATGTACATGTTCATAATAAAATAATCAAATCAGAATCATGTCAGTACAGCCACACAATATATATTTTTAGTATTATTATTCTTGTTTTAATCTACATCAGTAAATGAAACAGGCATTACATGTGCAAGCTAATGTTTTTTTTTTCTTCTTTTATCACAGGAGTTAGAAAAGAAAAGAGAGATAAATGTGTTTTACTTCAATGAATGGCTATTTAAAAATATACATTATTTTACAAGTAACTACAGAGTGAGAAAAGAAACATTCTGTGTGGGGAATAAAAAGATTAATCGAGATGCATCGATAATCGGGGAATAATCGAATCGTAGCACTGTGAATCATAATTGAATCAAATCGTGAGGTGACTTAGATGGCACACCCCTACTAATGACAGACCTGACTCATATGAATGTGTGTTGACATAAACAGGTGTGTGAATGTTGTGGTAGCATGTGGATGATGTGTGTAGAAGGCTGACATGATGATGATCCACAGCAACAGAAGGACAAAGTCACTCTGCTCATGTTAGAGAGAAGCTCATTGATTAGGACACATCTGATTGGATGATCAATGATTTTCATCTTCATCTTTTATTCTTTATTCAGGTTGAGGGGCTGCAGTTTGTCAGAGATCAGCTGTGCTTCTCTGGCCTCAGCTCTGAAGTCCAACCCCTCCCATCTGAGACACCTGGACCTGAGAGACAACAAGCTGCAGGATTCAGACCTGAAGGATCTGAATGATCTTGTGCAGAGTCCAGACTTTGCTCTGCAGACTCTGAGGTCAGTAGAGGGTTGGAGTCAGTCCATGCTGCTTTCAGCTGTATTGTACTAAACACAGTCAGTATCAAAGCAAAGATCCAGTGTTTCCTGTAAACCTCCAACCTTCTCAGTGAAGCTGTGAGAGGAGAACGGGGACAGGCTTCAGGATTGGACAGAAAGACGGAGACACAGAGGACAGTCAGCCAATCAGAGCAGCCACAAGCTTATTGTGATCTGTTGTTGTTGTTGTTGTTGTTGTTGTTGTTGTGTTCCTGTCAACAGGAAATAAAGCTGGATCACAGCTGACAGCCTCACAGGATGTGTAGAGACAGCTGTCCTCATTGGTCCAACTGTCCTACCATCACCTCTGATCTGAGACTGTTTGTTGTCTCATTTCAACAGTAAAGAAGTGATGAGTTTGATCTTTGTCACAGCTCTGAGATCAGTCTGACTGAAGCCTGCAAATCACTGGCTCTGATTTCAGAGCAGCATCAGTCCATGGAACCATGTGGTCTTTATAGAGAGCAGAAGCTGTGCTGAAGTCCAGTCATCACATCTGTATATGTGTCCATCTGTCAGAGACTGTCAGTCACAGCCTCCATGTTTATTTGTCAGCTGATATGTGAGAAGCAGATCAGATGTTCATCAACACACAGAGACTCTGTCTTTAAATGGAACAGCAGTAAATCCATCACTAAACTCTCTGTGCAGTGATGAAGCTTCATGACTCTCAGCTCTTTATTTCCACTGTGGACTTGAGTCAAATGTGCAGAGTAAACAGACTTGATGCTAAAAGTCTGTGCAGGTGTGTGAGCTTCCAGCTCCGTGTGTTCACTCCAATACGTTAACATGAGAGCTGAGAGGAAGCTGCTACGCTACACAGCTGCTGCACTTCTGCTCTGAACAGGACTGAAGTCCCTGCTGCTCTTTATACTGGATGTGCTGATGAAGTGAGTCTGTGGAAACACTGATTTATCTCCTCTGTCCTCTGTCTCCTTCTCTCTGCAGATAGTTCTAATGAGACTCACAGAGGAACCAGAGGAAGTGGAGATGACTCTCAGTGCTGCAGTCTGAACTGCTCCGAGACCAACTCCACTCTCCACCATTGTCACTGTGTGCTCTGCATCATCAGTGCATCTGGATTCAGAGTTCAGCTGAAGAAACCCAGAGATCTGATTTTAAATGATTTATTTCTCTCAGACTGTAAAAGACTGATGTTTTCCTCAGTTCACCTGTGGAACATTTTGTTGTACAGATGTTCTACGTGTTGTCTTATTGTGTATATACAGGTTTGAAAATGTTCATCTGTTCATTATGAGTCATCAACAGGTATCACTGATTTAATTAATCAGTAATTTTCTGTGCCTTAAATCATACTTGTAAATAATGTTTATATTTACTTTACTTCCTGCCTTATCTTTGAACGGGGTGTATTTCAGATGTTTCTACAGCAGAATAGTAATTAAATGTAAACTCTAAAATCTATTTATGTCTCTACCAAACACACAGTGAAGGTGGCAGGAGTGTTTGTGTCTGGATGGAGCCACAACTTCCAGCAGGCAGAAGTTTAGGGGCAGCCTGAGAGGCAAAACCCAGGACAGAAAAAGTCGTCACAACAGCAGTAGCTTTATGCTGCAGACATAGTAAAGACAAACCCAGGTGAGCGTCTCAACAGTCTTATCAGCTCCACGAGCTGGACGGTCAGAGGACACGAGTGAGGGATTAAATGGTCTGATGGTGTGATGTTGGATTTGACACAATCTTGAAAATAAAGTGTAGATTTAATTTCTGATCCTGGTGGATTTTATTTGAACTCAGAAACACTTTGCTTCAAACTTTATCTGTTGGAAATATTTCCAGGTTGGAGTTTAGATAGTTATGATCGTCGCCTGAAGGCATCACAATCTTAATTATTCCTGTCGACCAAAAAAAGTCATACTTTAGTATGGCCTCAAAATGTGCCAAAAAACGTCATAGTATAGTAAGGCGTTTTTTTCGGCGGAAAAAAGTCAAAAAAAATTTTGACCTCAAAATGTCATAAAAAACGTCATAGTATAGTAAGGCGTCAAAATCAGACAAAATAAGTCAAAATTTTTTTTGACCTCAAAAAGTCATAAAAAACGTCATAGTATAGTATGGCGTTTTTTTCGGCCGAAAAAAGTCAAATTTTTTTTTTTTTACCTCAAAATGTCATAAAAAACGACATAGTATAGTATGGCGTTTTTTTCGGCCCAACAAAGTCAAAAAATTTTTTGACCTCAAAAAGTCATAAAAAACGACATAGTATAGTATGGCGTTTTTTTCGGCCCAAAAAAGTCAAAAAAATTTTTGACCTCAAAAAGTCATAAAAAACGACATAGTATAGTATGGCGTTTTTTTCGGCCCAACAAAGTCAAAAAATTTTTTGACCTCAAAAAGTCATAAAAAACGACATAGTATAGTATGGCGTTTTTTTCGGGCAAAAAAAGTCAAAATTTTTTTTGACCTCAAAAAGTCATAAAAAACGTCATAGTATAGTATGGCGTTTTTTTCGGGCAAAAAAAGTCAAAATTTTTTTTGACCTCAAAAAGTCATAAAAAACGACATAGTATAGTATGGCGTTTTTTTCGGCCCAAAAAAGTCAAAAAAATTTTTGACCTCAAAATATCATAAAAAACGTCATAGTATAGTATGGCGTTTTTTTCGGGCAACAAAAGTCTAAAAATTTTTTGACCTGAAAAAGTCATAAAAAACGTCATAGTATAGTATGGCGTTTTTTACGGCAAAAAAAGTCAAAAATTTTTTTGACCTCAAAAAGTCATAAAAAACGACATAGTATAGTATGGCGTTTTTTTCGGCCCAAAAAAGTCAAAAAAATTTTTGACCTCAAAATGTCATAAAAAACGTCATAGTATAGTATGGCGTTTTTTTCGGGCAAAAAAAGTCTAAACTTTTTTTGACCTCAAAAAGTCATAAAAAACGACATAGTATAGTATGGCGTTTTTTTCGGGCAAAAAAAGTCAAAATTTTTTTTGACCTCAAAAAGTCATAAAAAACGACATAGTATAGTATGGCGTTTTTTTCGGCCCAACAAAGTCAAAAAATTTTTTGACCTCAAAAAGTCATAAAAAACGACATAGTATAGTATGGCGTTTTTTTTCGGGCCAAAAAAGTCAAAAAAATTTTTTGACCTCAAAAAGTCATAAAAAACGACATAGTATAGTATGGCGTTTTTTTCGGGCCAAAAAAGTCAAAAAAATTTTGGACCTCAAAATATCATAAAAAACGTCATAGTATAGTATGGCGTTTTTTTCGGCCCAAAAAAAGTCTAAAATTTTTTGACCTCAAAAAGTCATAAAAAACGACATAGTATAGTATGGCGTTTTTTTCGGCCCAAAAAAGTCAAAAAATTTTTTGACCTCAAAAAGTCATAAAAAACGACATAGTATAGTATGGCGTTTTTTTCGGCCCAAAAAAGTCAAAAAATTTTTTGACCTCAAAAAGTCATAAAAAACGTCATAGTATAGTATGGCGTTTTTTACGGCAAAAAAAGTCAAAATTTTTTTTGACCTCAAAATATCATAAAAAACGTCATAGTATAGTATGGCGTTTTTTTCGGGCAAAAAAAGTCAAAATTTTTTTGACCTCAAAAAGTCATAAAAAACGTCATAGTATAGTATGGCGTTTTTTTCGGCCCAAAAAAGTCAAAAAAAATTTTTTGACCTCAAAAAGTCATAAAAAACGTCATAGTATAGTATGGCGTTTTTTTCGGCCCAAAAAAGTCAATATAATTTTTGACCTCAAAATATCATAAAAAACGACATAGTATAGTATGGCGTTTTTTTCGGGCAAAAAAAGTCAAAATTTTTTGACCTCAAAAAGTCATAAAAAACGACATAGTATAGTATGGCGTTTTTTTCGGGCAAAAAAAGTCAAAATTTTTTTGACCTCAAAAAGTCATAAAAAACGTCATAGTATAGTATGGCGTTTTTTTCGGCCCAAAAAAGTCAAAAAAAATTTTTTGACCTCAAAAAGTCATAAAAAACGTCATAGTATAGTATGGCGTTTTTTTCGGCCCAAAAAAGTCAATATAATTTTTGACCTCAAAATATCATAAAAAACGACATAGTATAGTATGGCGTTTTTTTCGGCCCAAAAAAAGTCTAAAATTTTTTGACCTCAAAAAGTCATAAAAAACGACATAGTATAGTATGGCGTTTTTTTCGGCCCAAAAAAGTCAAAAAATTTTTTGACCTCAAAAAGTCATAAAAAACGTCATAGTATAGTATGGCGTTTTTTACGGCAAAAAAAGTCAAAATTTTTTTTGACCTCGAAAAGTCATAAAAACCTTCATAGTATAGTATGGCGTTTTTTTCGGCCCAAAAAAGTCAATAAAATTTTTGACCTCAAAATATCATAAAAAACGACATAGTATAGTATGGCGTTTTTTTCGGCCCAAAAAAGTCAAAAAATTTTTTGACCTCAAAAAGTCATAAAAAACGTCATAGTATAGTATGGCGTTTTTTACGGCAAAAAAAGTCAAAATTTTTTTTGACCTCAAAAAGTCATAAAAAACGACATAGTATAGTATGGCGTTTTTTTCGGGCAAAAAAAGTCAAAATTTTTTTTGACCTCAAAAAGTCATAAAAAACGACATAGTATAGTATGGCGTTTTTTTCGGCCCAAAAAAAGTCTAAAATTTTTTGACCTCAAAAAGTCATAAAAAACGACATAGTATAGTATGGCGTTTTTTTCGGCCCAACAAAGTCAAAAAATTTTTTGACCTCAAAAAGTCATAAAAAACAACATAGTATAGTATGGCGTTTTTTTCGGGCAAAAAAAGTCAAAATTTTTTTTGACCTCCAAAAGTCATAAAAAACGTCATAGTATAGTATGGCGTTTTTTTCGGCCCAAAAAAGTCAATAAAATTTTTGACCTCAAAATATCATAAAAAACGACATAGTATAGTATGGCGTTTTTTACGGCAAAAAAAGTCAAAATTTTTTTTGACCTCAAAAAGTCATAAAAAACGACATAGTATAGTATGGCGTTTTTTTCGGGCAAAAAAAGTCAAAATTTTTTTTGACCTCAAAAAGTCATAAAAAACGTCATAGTATAGTATGGCGTTTTTTTGCGGCCCAAAAAAGTCAAAAAAAATTTTGACCTCAAAAAGTCATAAAAAACGTCATAGTATAGTATGGCGTTTTTTTCGGCCCAAAAAAGTCAATAAAATTTTTGACCTCAAAATATCATAAAAAACGACATAGTATAGTATGGCGTTTTTTTCGGCCCAAAAAAGTCAAAAAATTTTTTGACCTCAAAAAGTCATAAAAAACGTCATAGTATAGTATGGCGTTTTTTTCGGGCAAAAAAAGTCAAAAAAAATTTTTGACCTCAAAATATCATAAAAAACGACATAGTATAGTATGGCGTTTTTTTCGGCCCAAAAAAGTCTAAAATTTTTTGACCTCAAAAAGTCATAAAAAACGACATAGTATAGTATGGCGTTTTTTTCGGCCCAAAAAAGTCAAAAAATTTTTTGACCTCAAAAAGTCATAAAAAACGTCATAGTATAGTATGGCGTTTTTTACGGCAAAAAAAGTCAAAATTTTTTTTGACCTCAAAAAGTCATAAAAACCTTCATAGTATAGTATGGCGTTTTTTTTGCGGCCCAAAAAAGTCAAAAAATTTTTGACCTCAAAAAGTCATAAAAAACGTCATAGTATAGTATGGCGTTTTTTTCGGCCCAAAAAAGTCAATAAAATTTTTGACCTCAAAATATCATAAAAAACGACATAGTATAGTATGGCGTTTTTTTCGGCCCAAAAAAGTCAAAAAATTTTTTGACCTCAAAAAGTCATAAAAAACGTCATAGTATAGTATGGCGTTTTTTACGGCAAAAAAAGTCAAAATTTTTTTTGACCTCAAAAAGTCATAAAAAACGACATAGTATAGTATGGCGTTTTTTTCGGGCAAAAAAAGTCAAAATTTTTTTTGACCTCAAAAAGTCATAAAAAACGTCATAGTATAGTATGGCGTTTTTTTCGGCCCAAAAAAAGTCAAAAATTTTTTGACCTCAAAAAGTCATAAAAAACGACATAGTATAGTATGGCGTTTTTTTCGGCCCAAAAAAGTCAAAAAATTTTTTGACCTCAAAAAGTCATAAAAAACGTCATAGTATAGTATGGCGTTTTTTTCGGCCCAACAAAGTCAAAAAATTTTTTGACCTCAAAAAGTCATAAAAAACGACATAGTATAGTATGGCGTTTTTTTCGGGCAAAAAAAGTCAAAAAAATTTTTGACCTCAAAAAGTCATAAAAAACGACATAGTATAGTATGGCGTTTTTTTCGGGCAAAAAAAGTCTAAAATTTTTTTGACCTCAAAAAGTCATAAAAAACGACATAGTATAGTATGGCGTTTTTTTCGGCCCAAAAAAGTCAAAAAAATTTTTGACCTCAAAAAGTCATAAAAAACGTCATAGTATAGTATGCCGTTTTTTTCGGCCCAACAAAGTCAAAAAATTTTTTGACCTCAAAAAGTCATAAAAAACGACATAGTATAGTATGGCGTTTTTTTCGGCCCAAAAAAGTCAAAAAAATTTTTGACCTCAAAATATCATAAAAAACGACATAGTATAGTATGGCGTTTTTGTCGGCCCAAAAAAGTCAAAAAAAATTTTGACCTCAAAAAGTCATAAAAAACGACATAGTATAGTATGGCGTTTTTTTCGGGCAAAAAAAGTCAAAAAAATTTTTGACCTCAAAAAGTCATAAAAAACGACATAGTATAGTATGGCGTTTTTTTCGGGCAAAAAAAGTCTAAAATTTTTTTGACCTCAAAAAGTCATAAAAAACGACATAGTATAGTATGGCGTTTTTTTCGGCCCAAAAAAGTCAAAAAAATTTTTGACCTCAAAAAGTCATAAAAAACGTCATAGTATAGTATGCCGTTTTTTTCGGCCCAACAAAGTCAAAAAATTTTTTGACCTCAAAAAGTCATAAAAAACGACATAGTATAGTATGGCGTTTTTTTCGGGCAAAAAAAATCAAAAATTTTTTTGACCTCAAAAAGTCATAAAAAACGTCATAGTATAGTATGGCGTTTTTTTCGGGCAAAAAAAAGTCTAAAATTTTTTGACCTCAAAAAGTCATAAAAAACGACATAGTATAGTATGGCGTTTTTTTCGGCCCAAAAAAGTCAATAAAATTTTTGACCTCAAAAAGTCATAAAAAACGTCATAGTATAGTATGGCGTTTTTTTCGGCCCAAAAAAGTCAAAAAAAGTCTAAAATTTTTTTGACCTCAAAAAGTCATAAAAAACGACATAGTATAGTATGGCGTTTTTTTCGGGCAAAAAAAGTCTAAAATTTTTTTGACCTCAAAAAGTCATAAAAAACGACATAGTATAGTATGGCGTTTTTTTCGGGCAAAAAAAATCAAATTTTTTTTTGACCTCAAAAAGTCATAAAAAACGTCATAGTATAGTATGGCGTTTTTTTCGGGCAAAAAAAGTCAATAAAATTTTTGACCTCAAAATGTCATAAAAAACGACATAGTATAGTATGGCGTTTTTTTCGGCCCAAAAAAGTCAAAAAAATTTTTGACCTCAAAATGTCATAAAAAACGTCACAGTATAGTATGGCGTTTTTTTCCGCCCAAAAAAAGTCTAAAATTTTTTGACCTCAAAAAGTCATAAAAAACGACATAGTATAGTATGGCGTTTTTGTCGGCCCAAAAAAGTCAAAAAAAATTTTGACCTCAAAAAGTCATAAAAAACGACATAGTATAGTATGGCGTTTTTTTCGGCCCAAAAAAGTCAAAAAATTTTTTGACCTCAAAAAGTCATAAAAAACGACATAGTATAGTATGGCGTTTTTTTCGGGCAAAAAAAGTCTAAAATTTTTTTGACCTCAAAAAGTCATAAAAAACGACATAGTATAGTATGGCGTTTTTTTCGGCCCAAAAAAGTCAAAAAAATTTTTGACCTCAAAAAGTCATAAAAAACGACATAGTATAGTATGGCGTTTTTTTCGGGCAAAAAAAGTCAAAAAAATTTTTGACCTCAAAAAGTCATAAAAAACGTCATAGTATAGTATGGCGTTTTTTTCGGGCAAAAAAAGTCAAAAAAATTTTTGACCTCCAAATGTCATAAAAAACGTCATAGTATAGTATGGCGTTTTTTTCGGCCCAAAAAAGTCAATAAAATTTTTGACCTCAAAATGTCATAAAAAACGACACAGTATAGTATGGCGTTTTTTTCGGCCCAAAAAAGTCAAAAAAATTTTTGACCTCAAAATGTCATAAAAAACGTCACAGTATAGTATGGCGTTTTTTTCCGCCCAAAAAAAGTCTAAAATTTTTTGACCTCAAAAAGTCATAAAAAAACGACATAGTATAGTATGGCGTTTTTTTCGGCCCAAAAAAGTCAAAAAATTTTTTGACCTCAAAAAGTCATAAAAAACGTCATAGTATAGTATGGCGTTTTTTTCGGGCAAAAAAAGTCAAAATTTTTTTTGACCTCAAAAAGTCATAAAAAACGACATAGTATAGTATGGCGTTTTTTTCGGCCCAAAAAAGTCAAAAAATTTTTTGACCTCAAAAAGTCATAAAAAAACGACATAGTATAGTATGGCGTTTTTTTCGGCCCAACAAAGTCAAAAAATTTTTTGACCTCAAAAAGTCATAAAAAACGACATAGTATAGTATGGCGTTTTTTTCGGGCAAAAAAAGTCAAAAAAATTTTTGACCTCCAAATGTCATAAAAAACGTCATAGTATAGTATGGCGTTTTTTTCGGGCAAAAAAAGTCAAAAAAAATTTGACCTCAAAAAGTCATAAAAAACGTCATAGTATAGTATGGCGTTTTTTTCGGGCAAAAAAAGTCAAAATTTTTTTTGACCTCAAAAAGTCATAAAAAACGTCATAGTATAGTATGGCGTTTTTTTCGGGCAAAAAAAGTCAAAAATTTTTTTGACCTCAAAAAGTCATAAAAAACGACATAGTATAGTATGGCGTTTTTTTCGGCCCAAAAAAGTCAAAAAAATTTTTGACCTCAAAATATCATAAAAAACGTCATAGTATAGTATGGCGTTTTTTTCGGGCAACAAAAGTCTAAAAATTTTTTGACCTGAAAAAGTCATAAAAAACGTCATAGTATAGTATGGCGTTTTTTTCGGCCCAAAAAAGTCAAAAAAAGTCTAAAATTTTTTTGACCTCAAAAAGTCATAAAAAACGACATAGTATAGTATGGCGTTTTTTTCGGGCAAAAAAAGTCTAAAATTTTTTTGACCTCAAAAAGTCATAAAAAACGACATAGTATAGTATGGCGTTTTTTTCGGCCCAACAAAGTCAAAAAATTTTTTGACCTCAAAAAGTCATAAAAAACGACATAGTATAGTATGGCGTTTTTTTCGGGCAAAAAAAGTCAAAATTTTTTTGACCTCAAAAAGTCATAAAAAACGACATAGTATAGTATGGCGTTTTTTTCGGGCAAAAAAAGTCAAAATTTTTTTTGACCTCAAAAAGTCATAAAAAACGTCATAGTATAGTATGGCGTTTTTTTCGGCCCAAAAAAGTCAAAAAAATTTTGGACCTCAAAATATCATAAAAAACGTCATAGTATAGTATGGCGTTTTTTTCGGCCCAAAAAAAGTCTAAAATTTTTTGACCTCAAAAAGTCATAAAAAACGACATAGTATAGTATGGCGTTTTTTTCGGGCAAAAAAAGTCAAAATTTTTTTGACCTCAAAAAGTCATAAAAAACGTCATAGTATAGTATGGCGTTTTTTTCGGGCAAAAAAAGTCAAAAAAATTTTTGACCTCCAAATGTCATAAAAAACGTCATAGTATAGTATGGCGTTTTTTTCGGCCCAAAAAAGTCAATAAAATTTTTGACCTCAAAATGTCATAAAAAACGACATAGTATAGTATGGCGTTTTTTTCGGCCCAAAAAAGTCAATAAAATTTTTGACCTCAAAATGTCATAAAAAACGACATAGTATAGTATGGCGTTTTTTTCGGCCCAAAAAAGTCAAAAAAATTTTTGACCTCAAAATGTCATAAAAAACGTCATAGTATAGTATGGCGTTTTTTTCGGGCAAAAAAAGTCTAAAATTTTTTTGACCTCAAAAAGTCATAAAAAACGACATAGTATAGTATGGCGTTTTTTTCGGCCCAAAAAAGTCAAAAAATTTTTTGACCTCAAAAAGTCATAAAAAACGTCATAGTATAGTATGGCGTTTTTTTCGGGCAAAAAAAGTCAAAAAAATTTTTGACCTCCAAATGTCATAAAAAACGTCATAGTATAGTATGGCGTTTTTTTCGGCCCAAAAAAGTCAATAAAATTTTTGACCTCAAAATGTCATAAAAAACGACATAGTATAGTATGGCGTTTTTTTCGGCCCAAAAAAGTCAAAAAAATTTTTGACCTCAAAATGTCATAAAAAACGTCACAGTATAGTATGGCGTTTTTTTCCGCCCAAAAAAAGTCTAAAATTTTTTGACCTCAAAAAGTCATAAAAAACGACATAGTATAGTATGGCGTTTTTTTCGGCCCAAAAAAGTCAATAAAATTTTTGACCTCAAAAAGTCATAAAAAACGTCATAGTATAGTATGGCGTTTTTTTCGGCCCAAAAAAGTCAAAAAAAGTCTAAAATTTTTTTGACCTCAAAAAGTCATAAAAAACGACATAGTATAGTATGGCGTTTTTTTCGGGCAAAAAAAGTCTAAAATTTTTTTGACCTCAAAAAGTCATAAAAAACGACATAGTATAGTATGGCGTTTTTTTCGGGCAAAAAAAATCAAAATTTTTTTTGACCTCAAAAAGTCATAAAAAACGTCATAGTATAGTATGGCGTTTTTTTCGGCCCAAAAAAGTCAAAAAAATTTTGGACCTCAAAATATCATAAAAAACGTCATAGTATAGTATGGCGTTTTTTTCGGCCCAAAAAAAGTCTAAAATTTTTTGACCTCAAAAAGTCATAAAAAACGACATAGTATAGTATGGCGTTTTTTTCGGGCAAAAAAAGTCAAAATTTTTTTGACCTCAAAAAGTCATAAAAAACGTCATAGTATAGTATGGCGTTTTTTTCGGGCAAAAAAAGTCAAAAAAATTTTTGACCTCCAAATGTCATAAAAAACGTCATAGTATAGTATGGCGTTTTTTTCGGCCCAAAAAAGTCAATAAAATTTTTGACCTCAAAATGTCATAAAAAACGACATAGTATAGTATGGCGTTTTTTTCGGCCCAAAAAAGTCAATAAAATTTTTGACCTCAAAATGTCATAAAAAACGACATAGTATAGTATGGCGTTTTTTTCGGCCCAAAAAAGTCAAAAAAATTTTTGACCTCAAAATGTCATAAAAAACGTCATAGTATAGTATGGCGTTTTTTTCGGGCAAAAAAAGTCTAAAATTTTTTTGACCTCAAAAAGTCATAAAAAACGACATAGTATAGTATGGCGTTTTTTTCGGCCCAAAAAATTCAATAAAATTTTTGACCTCAAAAAGTCATAAAAAACGTCATAGTATAGTATGGCGTTTTTTTCGGCCCAAAAAAGTCAAAAAAAGTCTAAAATTTTTTTGACCTCAAAAAGTCATAAAAAACGACATAGTATAGTATGGCGTTTTTTTCGGCCCAAAAAAGTCAAAAAATTTTTTGACCTCAAAAAGTCATAAAAAACGTCATAGTATAGTATGGCGTTTTTTTCGGGCAAAAAAAGTCAAAAAAATTTTTGACCTCCAAATGTCATAAAAAACGTCATAGTATAGTATGGCGTTTTTTTCGGCCCAAAAAAGTCAATAAAATTTTTGACCTCAAAATGTCATAAAAAACGACATAGTATAGTATGGCGTTTTTTTCGGCCCAAAAAAGTCAAAAAAAATTTTGACCTCAAAATGTCATAAAAAACGTCACAGTATAGTATGGCGTTTTTTTTCCGCCCAAAAAAAGTCTAAAATTTTTTGACCTCAAAAAGTCATAAAAAACGACATAGTATAGTATGGCGTTTTTTTCGGGCAAAAAAAGTCTAAAATTTTTTTGACCTCAAAAAGTCATAAAAAACGACATAGTATAGTATGGCGTTTTTTTCGGGCAAAAAAAATCAAATTTTTTTTTGACCTCAAAAAGTCATAAAAAACGTCATAGTATAGTATGGCGTTTTTTTCGGGCAAAAAAAGTCAATAAAATTTTTGACCTCAAAATGTCATAAAAAACGACATAGTATAGTATGGCGTTTTTTTCGGCCCAAAAAAGTCAAAAAAATTTTTGACCTCAAAATGTCATAAAAAACGTCACAGTATAGTATGGCGTTTTTTTTCGCCCAAAAAAAGTCTAAAATTTTTTGACCTCAAAAAGTCATAAAAAACGACATAGTATAGTATGGCGTTTTTGTCGGCCCAAAAAAGTCAAAAAAAATTTTGACCTCAAAAAGTCATAAAAAACGACATAGTATAGTATGGCGTTTTTTTCGGGCAAAAAAAGTCAAAAAAATTTTTGACCTCAAAAAGTCATAAAAAACGACATAGTATAGTATGGCGTTTTTTTCGGGCAAAAAAAGTCAAAAAAATTTTTGACCTCCAAATGTCATAAAAAACGTCATAGTATAGTATGGCGTTTTTTTCGGCCCAAAAAAGTCAATAAAATTTTTGACCTCAAAATGTCATAAAAAACGACATAGTATAGTATGGCGTTTTTTTCGGCCCAAAAAAGTCAAAAAAATTTTTGACCTCAAAATGTCATAAAAAACGTCATAGTATAGTATGGCGTTTTTTTCGGGCAAAAAAAGTCTAAAATTTTTTTGACCTCAAAAAGTCATAAAAAACGACATAGTATAGTATGGCGTTTTTTTCGGCCCAAAAAAGTCAAAAAAATTTTTGACCTCAAAAAGTCATAAAAAACGACATAGTATAGTATGGCGTTTTTTTCGGCCCAAAAAAGTCAAAAAATTTTTTGACCTCAAAAAGTCATAAAAAACGACATAGTATAGTATGGCGTTTTTTTCGGCCCAACAAAGTCAAAAAATTTTTTGACCTCAAAAAGTCATAAAAAACGACATAGTATAGTATGGCGTTTTTTTCGGCCCAAAAAAGTCAAAAAAATTTTTGACCTCAAAATGTCATAAAAAACGTCACAGTATAGTATGGCGTTTTTTTCCGCCCAAAAAAAGTCTAAAATTTTTTGACCTCAAAAAGTCATAAAAAACGTCATAGTATAGTATGGCGTTTTTGTCGGCCCAAAAAAGTCAAAAAATTTTTTGACCTCAAAAAGTCATAAAAAACGACATAGTATAGTATGGCGTTTTTTTCGGCCCAAAAAAGTCAAAAAATTTTTTGACCTCAAAAAGTCATAAAAAACGACATAGTATAGTATGGCGTTTTTTTCGGGCAAAAAAAGTCAAAATTTTTTTGACCTCAAAAAGTCATAAAAAACGACATAGTATAGTATGGCGTTTTTTTCGGCCCAAAAAAAGTCTAAAATTTTTTGACCTCAAAAAGTCATAAAAAACGACATAGTATAGTATGGCGTTTTTTTCGGCCCAACAAAGTCAAAAAATTTTTTGACCTCAAAAAGTCATAAAAAACGACATAGTATAGTATGGCGTTTTTTTCGGGCAAAAAAAGTCTAAAATTTTTTTGACCTCAAAAAGTCATAAAAAACGACATAGTATAGTATGGCGTTTTTTTCGGCCCAAAAAAGTCAAAAAAATTTTTGACCTCAAAATTTCATAAAAAACGTCATAGTATAGTATGGCGTTTTTTTCGGCCCAAAAAAGTCAAAAAAAATTTTGACCTCAAAATATCATAAAAAACGTCATAGTATAGTATGGCGTTTTTTTCGGCCCAAAAAAAGTCTAAAATTTTTTGACCTCAAAAAGTCATAAAAAACGACATAGTATAGTATGGCGTTTTTTTCGGGCAAAAAAAATCAAAATTTTTTTTGACCTCAAAAAGTCATAAAAAACGTCATAGTATAGTATGGCGTTTTTTTCGGCCCAAAAAAGTCAAAAAAATTTTTGACCTCAAAAAGTCATAAAAAACGACATAGTATAGTATGGCGTTTTTTTCGGGCAAAAAAAGTCAAAAAAATTTTTGACCTCAAAAAGTCATAAAAAACGTCATAGTATAGTATGGCGTTTTTTTCGGGCAAAAAAAGTCAAAAAAATTTTTGACCTCCAAATGTCATAAAAAACGTCAGAGTATAGTATGGCGTTTTTTTCGGCCCAAAAAAGTCAATAAAATTTTTGACCTCAAAATGTCATAAAAAACGACACAGTATAGTATGGCGTTTTTTTCGGCCCAAAAAAGTCAAAAAAATTTTTGACCTCAAAATGTCATAAAAAACGTCACAGTATAGTATGGCGTTTTTTTTCCGCCCAAAAAAAGTCTAAAATTTTTTGACCTCAAAAAGTCATAAAAAAACGACATAGTATAGTATGGCGTTTTTTTCGGCCCAAAAAAGTCAAAAAATTTTTTGACCTCAAAAAGTCATAAAAAACGTCATAGTATAGTATGGCGTTTTTTTCGGGCAAAAAAAGTCAAAATTTTTTTTGACCTCAAAAAGTCATAAAAAACGACATAGTATAGTATGGCGTTTTTTTCGGCCCAAAAAAGTCAAAAAATTTTTTGACCTCAAAAAGTCATAAAAAAACGACATAGTATAGTATGGCGTTTTTTTCGGCCCAACAAAGTCAAAAAATTTTTTGACCTCAAAAAGTCATAAAAAACGACATAGTATAGTATGGCGTTTTTTTCGGGCAAAAAAAGTCAAAAAAATTTTTGACCTCCAAATGTCATAAAAAACGTCATAGTATAGTATGGCGTTTTTTTCGGGCAAAAAAAGTCAAAAAAAATTTGACCTCAAAAAGTCATAAAAAACGTCATAGTATAGTATGGCGTTTTTTTCGGGCAAAAAAAGTCAAAATTTTTTTTGACCTCAAAAAGTCATAAAAAACGTCATAGTATAGTATGGCGTTTTTTTCGGGCAAAAAAAGTCAAAAATTTTTTTGACCTCAAAAAGTCATAAAAAACGACATAGTATAGTATGGCGTTTTTTTCGGCCCAAAAAAGTCAAAAAAATTTTTGACCTCAAAATATCATAAAAAACGTCATAGTATAGTATGGCGTTTTTTTCGGGCAACAAAAGTCTAAAAATTTTTTGACCTGAAAAAGTCATAAAAAACGTCATAGTATAGTATGGCGTTTTTTTCGGCCCAAAAAAGTCAAAAAAAGTCTAAAATTTTTTTGACCTCAAAAAGTCATAAAAAACGACATAGTATAGTATGGCGTTTTTTTCGGGCAAAAAAAGTCTAAAATTTTTTTGACCTCAAAAAGTCATAAAAAACGACATAGTATAGTATGGCGTTTTTTTCGGCCCAACAAAGTCAAAAAATTTTTTGACCTCAAAAAGTCATAAAAAACGACATAGTATAGTATGGCGTTTTTTTCGGGCAAAAAAAGTCAAAATTTTTTTGACCTCAAAAAGTCATAAAAAACGACATAGTATAGTATGGCGTTTTTTTCGGGCAAAAAAAGTCAAAATTTTTTTTGACCTCAAAAAGTCATAAAAAACGTCATAGTATAGTATGGCGTTTTTTTCGGCCCAAAAAAGTCAAAAAAATTTTGGACCTCAAAATATCATAAAAAACGTCATAGTATAGTATGGCGTTTTTTTCGGCCCAAAAAAAGTCTAAAATTTTTTGACCTCAAAAAGTCATAAAAAACGACATAGTATAGTATGGCGTTTTTTTCGGGCAAAAAAAGTCAAAATTTTTTTGACCTCAAAAAGTCATAAAAAACGTCATAGTATAGTATGGCGTTTTTTTCGGGCAAAAAAAGTCAAAAAAATTTTTGACCTCCAAATGTCATAAAAAACGTCATAGTATAGTATGGCGTTTTTTTCGGCCCAAAAAAGTCAATAAAATTTTTGACCTCAAAATGTCATAAAAAACGACATAGTATAGTATGGCGTTTTTTTCGGCCCAAAAAAGTCAATAAAATTTTTGACCTCAAAATGTCATAAAAAACGACATAGTATAGTATGGCGTTTTTTTCGGCCCAAAAAAGTCAAAAAAATTTTTGACCTCAAAATGTCATAAAAAACGTCATAGTATAGTATGGCGTTTTTTTCGGGCAAAAAAAGTCTAAAATTTTTTTGACCTCAAAAAGTCATAAAAAACGACATAGTATAGTATGGCGTTTTTTTCGGCCCAAAAAAGTCAAAAAATTTTTTGACCTCAAAAAGTCATAAAAAACGTCATAGTATAGTATGGCGTTTTTTTCGGGCAAAAAAAGTCAAAAAAATTTTTGACCTCCAAATGTCATAAAAAACGTCATAGTATAGTATGGCGTTTTTTTCGGCCCAAAAAAGTCAATAAAATTTTTGACCTCAAAATGTCATAAAAAACGACATAGTATAGTATGGCGTTTTTTTCGGCCCAAAAAAGTCAAAAAAATTTTTGACCTCAAAATGTCATAAAAAACGTCACAGTATAGTATGGCGTTTTTTTCCGCCCAAAAAAAGTCTAAAATTTTTTGACCTCAAAAAGTCATAAAAAACGACATAGTATAGTATGGCGTTTTTTTCGGCCCAAAAAAGTCAATAAAATTTTTGACCTCAAAAAGTCATAAAAAACGTCATAGTATAGTATGGCGTTTTTTTCGGCCCAAAAAAGTCAAAAAAAGTCTAAAATTTTTTTGACCTCAAAAAGTCATAAAAAACGACATAGTATAGTATGGCGTTTTTTTCGGGCAAAAAAAGTCTAAAATTTTTTTGACCTCAAAAAGTCATAAAAAACGACATAGTATAGTATGGCGTTTTTTTCGGGCAAAAAAAATCAAATTTTTTTTTGACCTCAAAAAGTCATAAAAAACGTCACAGTATAGTATGGCGTTTTTTTTCGCCCAAAAAAAGTCTAAAATTTTTTGACCTCAAAAAGTCATAAAAAACGACATAGTATAGTATGGCGTTTTTGTCGGCCCAAAAAAGTCAAAAAAAATTTTGACCTCAAAAAGTCATAAAAAACGACATAGTATAGTATGGCGTTTTTTTCGGGCAAAAAAAGTCAAAAAAATTTTTGACCTCCAAATGTCATAAAAAACGTCATAGTATAGTATGGCGTTTTTTTCGGCCCAAAAAAGTCAATAAAATTTTTGACCTCAAAATGTCATAAAAAACGACACAGTATAGTATGGCGTTTTTTTCGGCCCAAAAAAGTCAAAAAAATTTTTGACCTCAAAATGTCATAAAAAACGTCACAGTATAGTATGGCGTTTTTTTCCGCCCAAAAAAAGTCTAAAATTTTTTGACCTCAAAAAGTCATAAAAAAACGACATAGTATAGTATGGCGTTTTTTTCGGCCCAAAAAAGTCAAAGAAATTTTTTGACCTCAAAAAGTCATAAAAAACGTCATAGTATAGTATGGCGTTTTTTTCGGGCAAAAAAAGTCAAAATTTTTTTTGACCTCAAAAAGTCATAAAAAACGACATAGTATAGTATGGCGTTTTTTTCGGCCCAAAAAAGTCAAAGAAATTTTTGACCTCAAAATATCATAAAAAACGTCATAGTATAGTATGGCGTTTTTTTTCCGCCCAAAAAAAGTCTAAAATTTTTTGACCTCAAAAAGTCATAAAAAACGACATAGTATAGTATGGCGTTTTTTTCGGCCCAAAAAAGTCAAAAAATTTTTTGACCTCAAAAAATTTTTTTTTGAGGAAACGTCATAGTATAGTATGGCGTTTTTTACGGCAAAAAAAGTCAAAATTTTTTTTGACCTCAAAATATCATAAAAAACGTCATAGTATAGTATGGCGTTTTTTTCGGGCAAAAAAAGTCAAAATTTTTTTGACCTCAAAAAGTCATAAAAAACGTCATAGTATAGTATGGCGTTTTTTTCGGCCCAAAAAAGTCAAAAAAAATTTTTTGACCTCAAAAAGTCATAAAAAACGTCATAGTATAGTATGGCGTTTTTTTCGGCCCAAAAAAGTCAATATAATTTTTGACCTCAAAATATCATAAAAAACGACATAGTATAGTATGGCGTTTTTTTCGGCACAAAAAAAGTCTAAAATTTTTTGACCTCAAAAAGTCATAAAAAACGACATAGTATAGTATGGCGTTTTTTTCGGCCCAAAAAAGTCAAAAAATTTTTTGACCTCAAAAAGTCATAAAAAACGTCATAGTATAGTATGGCGTTTTTTACGGCAAAAAAAGTCAAAATTTTTTTTGACCTCAAAAAGTCATAAAAAACGACATAGTATAGTATGGCGTTTTTTTCGGGCAAAAAAAGTCAAAATTTTTTTGACCTCAAAAAGTCATAAAAAACGACATAGTATAGTATGGCGTTTTTTTCGGCCCAACAAAGTCAAAAAATTTTTTGACCTCAAAAAGTCATAAAAAACGACATAGTATAGTATGGCGTTTTTTTCGGGCAAAAAAAGTCAAAATTTTTTTTGACCTCAAAAAGTCATAAAAAACGACATAGTATAGTATGGCGTTTTTTTCGGGCAAAAAAAGTCAAAATTTTTTTGACCTCAAAAAGTCATAAAAAACGTCATAGTATAGTATGGCGTTTTTTTCGGCCCAAAAAAGTCAAAAAAAATTTTTTGACCTCAAAAAGTCATAAAAAACGTCATAGTATAGTATGGCGTTTTTTACGGCAAAAAAAGTCAAAATTTTTTTTGACCTCAAAAAGTCATAAAAAACGACATAGTATAGTATGGCGTTTTTTTCGGCCCAAAAAAAGTCTAAAATTTTTTGACCTCAAAAAGTCATAAAAAACGACATAGTATAGTATGGCGTTTTTTTCGGCCCAACAAAGTCAAAAAATTTTTTGACCTCAAAAAGTCATAAAAAACAACATAGTATAGTATGGCGTTTTTTTCGGGCAAAAAAAGTCAAAATTTTTTTTGACCTCCAAAAGTCATAAAAAACGTCATAGTATAGTATGGCGTTTTTTTCGGCCCAAAAAAGTCAATAAAATTTTTGACCTCAAAATATCATAAAAAACGTCATAGTATAGTATGGCGTTTTTTTCGGGCAAAAAAAGTCAAAAAAAATTTTTGACCTCAAAATATCATAAAAAACGACATAGTATAGTATGGCGTTTTTTTCGGCCCAAAAAAAGTCTAAAATTTTTTGACCTCAAAAAGTCATAAAAAACGACATAGTATAGTATGGCGTTTTTTTCGGCCCAAAAAAGTCAAAAAATTTTTTGACCTCAAAAAGTCATAAAAAACGTCATAGTATAGTATGGCGTTTTTTACGGCAAAAAAAGTCAAAATTTTTTTTGACCTCAAAAAGTCATAAAAACCTTCATAGTATAGTATGGCGTTTTTTTGCGGCCCAAAAAAGTCAAAAAATTTTTGACCTCAAAAAGTCATAAAAAACGTCATAGTATAGTATGGCGTTTTTTTCGGCCCAAAAAAGTCAATAAAATTTTTGACCTCAAAATATCATAAAAAACGACATAGTATAGTATGGCGTTTTTTTCGGCCCAAAAAAGTCAAAAAATTTTTTGACCTCAAAAAGTCATAAAAAACGTCATAGTATAGTATGGCGTTTTTTACGGCAAAAAAAGTCAAAATTTTTTTTGACCTCAAAAAGTCATAAAAAACGACATAGTATAGTATGGCGTTTTTTTCGGGCAAAAAAAGTCAAAATTTTTTTTGACCTCAAAAAGTCATAAAAAACGTCATAGTATAGTATGGCGTTTTTTTCGGCCCAAAAAAAGTCAAAAATTTTTTGACCTCAAAAAGTCATAAAAAACGACATAGTATAGTATGGCGTTTTTTTCGGCCCAAAAAAGTCAAAAAATTTTTTGACCTCAAAAAGTCATAAAAAACGTCATAGTATAGTATGGCGTTTTTTTCGGCCCAACAAAGTCAAAAAATTTTTTGACCTCAAAAAGTCATAAAAAACGACATAGTATAGTATGGCGTTTTTTTCGGGCAAAAAAAGTCAAAATTTTTTTTGACCTCAAAAAGTCATAAAAAACGTCATAGTATAGTATGGCGTTTTTTTTCGGGCAAAAAAAGTCAAAAAAATTTTTGACCTCAAAAAGTCATAAAAAACGTCATAGTATAGTATGGCGTTTTTTTCGGGCAAAAAAAGTCTAAAATTTTTTTGACCTCAAAAAGTCATAAAAAACGTCATAGTATAGTATGGCGTTTTTTTCGGCCCAAAAAAGTCAAAAAAATTTTTGACCTCAAAATGTCATAAAAAACGTCATAGTATAGTATGGCGTTTTTTTCGGGCAAAAAAAGTCTAAAATTTTTTTGACCTCAAAAAGTCATAAAAAACGACATAGTATAGTATGGCGTTTTTTTCGGCCCAAAAAAGTCAATAAAATTTTTGACCTCAAAAAGTCATAAAAAACGTCATAGTATAGTATGGCGTTTTTTTCGGCCCAAAAAAGTCAAAAAAAGTCTAAAATTTTTTTGACCTCAAAAAGTCATAAAAAACGACATAGTATAGTATGGCGTTTTTTTCGGGCAAAAAAAGTCTAAAATTTTTTTGACCTCAAAAAGTCATAAAAAACGACATAGTATAGTATGGCGTTTTTTTCGGGCAAAAAAAGTCTAAAATTTTTTTGACCTCAAAAAGTCATAAAAAACGACATAGTATAGTATGGCGTTTTTTTCGGCCCAACAAAGTCAAAAAATTTTTTGACCTCAAAAAGTCATAAAAAACGACATAGTATAGTATGGCGTTTTTTTCGGGCAAAAAAAGTCAAAATTTTTTTGACCTCAAAAAGTCATAAAAAACGACATAGTATAGTATGGCGTTTTTTTCGGGCAAAAAAAATCAAAATTTTTTTTGACCTCAAAAAGTCATAAAAAACGTCATAGTATAGTATGGCGTTTTTTTCGGCCCAAAAAAGTCAAAAAAATTTTGGACCTCAAAATATCATAAAAAACGTCATAGTATAGTATGGCGTTTTTTTCGGCCCAAAAAAAGTCTAAAATTTTTTGACCTCAAAAAGTCATAAAAAACGACATAGTATAGTATGGCGTTTTTTTCGGGCAAAAAAAGTCAAAATTTTTTTGACCTCAAAAAGTCATAAAAAACGTCATAGTATAGTATGGCGTTTTTTTCGGGCAAAAAAAGTCAAAAAAATTTTTGACCTCCAAATGTCATAAAAAACGTCATAGTATAGTATGGCGTTTTTTTCGGCCCAAAAAAGTCAATAAAATTTTTGACCTCAAAATGTCATAAAAAACGACATAGTATAGTATGGCGTTTTTTTCGGCCCAAAAAAGTCAATAAAATTTTTGACCTCAAAATGTCATAAAAAACGACATAGTATAGTATGGCGTTTTTTTCGGCCCAAAAAAGTCAAAAAAATTTTTGACCTCAAAATGTCATAAAAAACGTCATAGTATAGTATGGCGTTTTTTTCGGGCAAAAAAAGTCTAAAATTTTTTTGACCTCAAAAAGTCATAAAAAACGACATAGTATAGTATGGCGTTTTTTTCGGCCCAAAAAATTCAATAAAATTTTTGACCTCAAAAAGTCATAAAAAACGTCATAGTATAGTATGGCGTTTTTTTCGGCCCAAAAAAGTCAAAAAAAGTCTAAAATTTTTTTGACCTCAAAAAGTCATAAAAAACGACATAGTATAGTATGGCGTTTTTTTTCGGCCCAAAAAAGTCAAAAAATTTTTTGACCTCAAAAAGTCATAAAAAACGTCATAGTATAGTATGGCGTTTTTTTCGGGCAAAAAAAGTCAAAAAAATTTTTGACCTCCAAATGTCATAAAAAACGTCATAGTATAGTATGGCGTTTTTTTCGGCCCAAAAAAGTCAATAAAATTTTTGACCTCAAAATGTCATAAAAAACGACATAGTATAGTATGGCGTTTTTTTCGGCCCAAAAAAGTCAAAAAAATTTTTGACCTCAAAATGTCATAAAAAACGTCACAGTATAGTATGGCGTTTTTTTCCGCCCAAAAAAAGTCTAAAATTTTTTGACCTCAAAAAGTCATAAAAAACGACATAGTATAGTATGGCGTTTTTTTCGGGCAAAAAAAGTCTAAAATTTTTTTGACCTCAAAAAGTCATAAAAAACGACATAGTATAGTATGGCGTTTTTTTCGGGCAAAAAAAATCAAATTTTTTTTTGACCTCAAAAAGTCATAAAAAACGTCATAGTATAGTATGGCGTTTTTTTCGGGCAAAAAAAGTCAATAAAATTTTTGACCTCAAAATGTCATAAAAAACGACATAGTATAGTATGGCGTTTTTTTCGGCCCAAAAAAGTCAAAAAATTTTTTGACCTCAAAAAGTCATAAAAAACGACATAGTATAGTATGGCGTTTTTTTCGGCCCAACAAAGTCAAAAAATTTTTTGACCTCAAAAAGTCATAAAAAACGACATAGTATAGTATGGCGTTTTTTTCGGCCCAAAAAAGTCAAAAAAATTTTTGACCTCAAAATGTCATAAAAAACGTCACAGTATAGTATGGCGTTTTTTTCCGCCCAAAAAAAGTCTAAAATTTTTTGACCTCAAAAAGTCATAAAAAACGTCATAGTATAGTATGGCGTTTTTGTCGGCCCAAAAAAGTCAAAAAATTTTTTGACCTCAAAAAGTCATAAAAAACGACATAGTATAGTATGGCGTTTTTTTCGGCCCAAAAAAGTCAAAAAATTTTTTGACCTCAAAAAGTCATAAAAAACGACATAGTATAGTATGGCGTTTTTTTCGGGCAAAAAAAGTCAAAATTTTTTTGACCTCAAAAAGTCATAAAAAACGACATAGTATAGTATGGCGTTTTTTTCGGCCCAAAAAAAGTCTAAAATTTTTTGACCTCAAAAAGTCATAAAAAACGACATAGTATAGTATGGCGTTTTTTTCGGCCCAACAAAGTCAAAAAATTTTTTGACCTCAAAAAGTCATAAAAAACGACATAGTATAGTATGGCGTTTTTTTCGGGCAAAAAAAGTCTAAAATTTTTTTGACCTCAAAAAGTCATAAAAAACGACATAGTATAGTATGGCGTTTTTTTCGGCCCAAAAAAGTCAAAAAAATTTTTGACCTCAAAATTTCATAAAAAACGTCATAGTATAGTATGGCGTTTTTTTCGGCCCAAAAAAGTCAAAAAAAATTTTGACCTCAAAATATCATAAAAAACGTCATAGTATAGTATGGCGTTTTTTTCGGCCCAAAAAAAGTCTAAAATTTTTTGACCTCAAAAAGTCATAAAAAACGACATAGTATAGTATGGCGTTTTTTTCGGGCAAAAAAAATCAAAATTTTTTTTGACCTCAAAAAGTCATAAAAAACGTCATAGTATAGTATGGCGTTTTTTTCGGGCAAAAAAAGTCAAAAAAATTTTTGACCTCCAAATGTCATAAAAAACGTCATAGTATAGTATGGCGTTTTTTTCGGCCCAAAAAAGTCAATAAAATTTTTGGCCTCAAAATGTCATAAAAAACGACATAGTATAGTATGGCGTTTTTTTCGGCCCAAAAAAGTCAATAAAATTTTTGACCTCAAAATGTCATAAAAAACGACATAGTATAGTATGGCGTTTTTTTCGGCCCAAAAAAGTCAAAAAAATTTTTGACCTCAAAATGTCATAAAAAACGTCATAGTATAGTATGGCGTTTTTTTCGGGCAAAAAAAGTCTAAAATTTTTTTGACCTCAAAAAGTCATAAAAAACGACATAGTATAGTATGGCGTTTTTTTCGGCCCAAAAAATTCAATAAAATTTTTGACCTCAAAAAGTCATAAAAAACGTCATAGTATAGTATGGCGTTTTTTTCGGCCCAAAAAAGTCAAAAAAAGTCTAAAATTTTTTTGACCTCAAAAAGTCATAAAAAACGACATAGTATAGTATGGCGTTTTTTTCGGCCCAAAAAAGTCAAAAAATTTTTTGACCTCAAAAAGTCATAAAAAACGTCATAGTATAGTATGGCGTTTTTTTCGGCCCAAAAAAGTCAAAAAAAATTTTGACCTCAAAATATCATAAAAAACGTCATAGTATAGTATGGCGTTTTTTTCGGCCCAAAAAAAGTCTAAAATTTTTTGACCTCAAAAAGTCATAAAAAACGACATAGTATAGTATGGCGTTTTTTTCGGGCAAAAAAAATCAAAATTTTTTTTGACCTCAAAAAGTCATAAAAAACGTCATAGTATAGTATGGCGTTTTTTTCGGGCAAAAAAAGTCAAAAAAATTTTTGACCTCCAAATGTCATAAAAAACGTCATAGTATAGTATGGCGTTTTTTTCGGCCCAAAAAAGTCAATAAAATTTTTGACCTCAAAATGTCATAAAAAACGACATAGTATAGTATGGCGTTTTTTTCGGCCCAAAAAAGTCAATAAAATTTTTGACCTCAAAATGTCATAAAAAACGACATAGTATAGTATGGCGTTTTTTTCGGCCCAAAAAAGTCAAAAAAATTTTTGACCTCAAAATGTCATAAAAAACGTCATAGTATAGTATGGCGTTTTTTTCGGGCAAAAAAAGTCTAAAATTTTTTTGACCTCAAAAAGTCATAAAAAACGACATAGTATAGTATGGCGTTTTTTTCGGCCCAAAAAAGTCAAAAAAATTTTTGACCTCAAAAAGTCATAAAAAACGACATAGTATAGTATGGCGTTTTTTTCGGCCCAAAAAAGTCAAAAAATTTTTTGACCTCAAAAAGTCATAAAAAACGACATAGTATAGTATGGCGTTTTTTTCGGCCCAACAAAGTCAAAAAATTTTTTGACCTCAAAAAGTCATAAAAAACGACATAGTATAGTATGGCGTTTTTTTCGGCCCAAAAAAGTCAAAAAAATTTTTGACCTCAAAATGTCATAAAAAACGTCACAGTATAGTATGGCGTTTTTTTCCGCCCAAAAAAAGTCTAAAATTTTTTGACCTCAAAAAGTCATAAAAAACGTCATAGTATAGTATGGCGTTTTTGTCGGCCCAAAAAAGTCAAAAAATTTTTTGACCTCAAAAAGTCATAAAAAACGACATAGTATAGTATGGCGTTTTTTTCGGCCCAAAAAAGTCAAAAAATTTTTTGACCTCAAAAAGTCATAAAAAACGACATAGTATAGTATGGCGTTTTTTTCGGGCAAAAAAAGTCAAAATTTTTTTGACCTCAAAAAGTCATAAAAAACGACATAGTATAGTATGGCGTTTTTTTCGGCCCAAAAAAAGTCTAAAATTTTTTGACCTCAAAAAGTCATAAAAAACGACATAGTATAGTATGGCGTTTTTTTCGGCCCAACAAAGTCAAAAAATTTTTTGACCTCAAAAAGTCATAAAAAACGACATAGTATAGTATGGCGTTTTTTTCGGGCAAAAAAAGTCTAAAATTTTTTTGACCTCAAAAAGTCATAAAAAACGACATAGTATAGTATGGCGTTTTTTTCGGCCCAAAAAAGTCAAAAAAATTTTTGACCTCAAAATTTCATAAAAAACGTCATAGTATAGTATGGCGTTTTTTTCGGCCCAAAAAAGTCAAAAAAAATTTTGACCTCAAAATATCATAAAAAACGTCATAGTATAGTATGGCGTTTTTTTCGGCCCAAAAAAAGTCTAAAATTTTTTGACCTCAAAAAGTCATAAAAAACGACATAGTATAGTATGGCGTTTTTTTCGGGCAAAAAAAATCAAAATTTTTTTTGACCTCAAAAAGTCATAAAAAACGTCATAGTATAGTATGGCGTTTTTTTCGGGCAAAAAAAGTCAAAAAAATTTTTGACCTCCAAATGTCATAAAAAACGTCATAGTATAGTATGGCGTTTTTTTCGGCCCAACAAAGTCAAAAAATTTTTTGACCTCAAAATGTCATAAAAAACGACATAGTATAGTATGGCGTTTTTTTCGGGCAAAAAAAGTCTAAAAATTTTTTGACCTCAAAATGTCATAAAAAACGACATAGTATAGTATGGCGTTTTTTTCGGCCCAAAAAAGTCAAAAAATTTTTTGACCTCAAAAAGTCATAAAATACGTCATAGTATAGTATGGCGTTTTTTTCGGGCAAAAAAAGTCAAAAAATTTTTTGACCTCAAAAAGTCATAAAAAACGACATAGTATAGTATGGCGTTTTTTTCGGCCCAACAAAGTCAAAAAATTTTTTGACCTCAAAAAGTCATAAAAAACGACATAGTATAGTATGGCGTTTTTTTCGGGCAAAAAAAGTCAAAAAAATTTTTGACCTCCAAATGTCATAAAAAACGTCATAGTATAGTATGGCGTTTTTTTCGGGCAAAAAAAGTCAAAAAAAAATTTGACCTCAAAAAGTCATAAAATACGTCATAGTATAGTATGGCGTTTTTTTCGGCCCAAAAAAGTCAAAAAATTTTTTGACCTCAAAAAGTCATAAAAAACGACATAGTATAGTATGGCGTTTTTTTCGGCCCAAAAAAGTCAATAAAATTTTTGACCTCAAAAAGTCATAAAAAACGTCATAGTATAGTATGGCGTTTTTTTCGGGCAAAAAAAGTCAAAATTTTTTTTGACCTCAAAAAGTCATAAAAAACGACATAGTATAGTATGGCGTTTTTTTCGGGCAAAAAAAGTCAAAATTTTTTTGACCTCAAAAAGTCATAAAAAACGACATAGTATAGTATGGCGTTTTTTTCGGCCCAAAAAAAGTCTAAAATTTTTTGACCTCAAAAAGTCATAAAAAACGACATAGTATAGTATGGCGTTTTTTTCGGCCCAACAAAGTCAAAAAATTTTTTGACCTCAAAAAGTCATAAAAAACGACATAGTATAGTATGGCGTTTTTTTCGGGCAAAAAAAGTCTAAAATTTTTTTGACCTCAAAAAGTCATAAAAAACGACATAGTATAGTATGGCGTTTTTTTCGGCCCAAAAAAGTCAAAAAAATTTTTGACCTCAAAATTTCATAAAAAACGTCATAGTATAGTATGGCGTTTTTTTCGGCCCAAAAAAGTCAAAAAAAATTTTGACCTCAAAATATCATAAAAAACGTCATAGTATAGTATGGCGTTTTTTTCGGCCCAAAAAAAGTCTAAAATTTTTTGACCTCAAAAAGTCATAAAAAACGACATAGTATAGTATGGCGTTTTTTTCGGGCAAAAAAAATCAAAATTTTTTTTGACCTCAAAAAGTCATAAAAAACGTCATAGTATAGTATGGCGTTTTTTTCGGGCAAAAAAAGTCAAAAAAATTTTTGACCTCCAAATGTCATAAAAAACGTCATAGTATAGTATGGCGTTTTTTTCGGCCCAAAAAAGTCAATAAAATTTTTGACCTCAAAATGTCATAAAAAACGACATAGTATAGTATGGCGTTTTTTTTCGGCCCAAAAAAGTCAATAAAATTTTTGACCTCAAAATGTCATAAAAAACGACATAGTATAGTATGGCGTTTTTTTCGGCCCAAAAAAGTCAAAAAAATTTTTGACCTCAAAATGTCATAAAAAACGTCATAGTATAGTATGGCGTTTTTTTCGGGCAAAAAAAGTCTAAAATTTTTTTGACCTCAAAAAGTCATAAAAAACGACATAGTATAGTATGGCGTTTTTTTCGGCCCAAAAAAGTCAATAAAATTTTTGACCTCAAAAAGTCATAAAAAACGACATAGTATAGTATGGCGTTTTTTTCGGGCAAAAAAAGTCAAAAAAATTTTTGACCTCAAAAAGTCATAAAAAACGACATAGTATAGTATGGCGTTTTTTTCGGGCAAAAAAAGTCTAAAATTTTTTTGACCTCAAAAAGTCATAAAAAACGACATAGTATAGTATGGCGTTTTTTTCGGCCCAAAAAAGTCAAAAAAATTTTTGACCTCAAAAAGTCATAAAAAACGACATAGTATAGTATGGCGTTTTTTTCGGGCAAAAAAAGTCAAAAAAATTTTTGACCTCAAAAAGTCATAAAAAACGACATAGTATAGTATGGCGTTTTTTTCGGGCAAAAAAAGTCTAAAATTTTTTTGACCTCAAAAAGTCATAAAAAACGACATAGTATAGTATGGCGTTTTTTTCGGCCCAAAAAAGTCAAAAAAAATTTTGACCTCAAAAAGTCATAAAAAACGTCATAGTATAGTATGCCGTTTTTTTCGGCCCAACAAAGTCAAAAAATTTTTTGACCTCAAAAAGTCATAAAAAACGACATAGTATAGTATGGCGTTTTTTTCGGCCCAAAAAAGTCAAAAAAATTTTTGACCTCAAAATATCATTAAAAACGTCATAGTATAGTATGGCGTTTTTCTCGGCCCAAAAAAGTCAAAAAAAATTTTGACCTCAAAATATCATTAAAAACGTCATAGTATAGTATGGCGTTTTTTTCGGCCCAAAAAAAGTCTAAAATTTTTTGACCTCAAAAAGTCATAAAAAACGACATAGTATAGTATGGCGTTTTTTTCGGGCAAAAAAAATCAAAAATTTTTTTTACCTCAAAAAGTCATAAAAAACGTCATAGTATAGTATGGCGTTTTTTTCGGCCCAAAAAAGTCAAAAAAATTTTTGACCTCAAAATGTCATAAAAAACGACATAGTATAGTATGGCGTTTTTTTCGGCCCAAAAAAGTCAATAAAATTTTTGACCTCAAAATGTCATAAAAAACGACATAGTATAGTATGGCGTTTTTTTCGGCCCAAAAAAGTCAAAAAAATTTTTGACCTCAAAAAGTCATAAAAAAACGACATAGTATAGTATGGCGTTTTTTTCGGCCCAACAAAGTCAAAAAATTTTTTGACCTCAAAAAGTCATAAAAAACGACATAGTATAGTATGGCGTTTTTTTCGGGCAAAAAAAGTCAAAAAAATTTTTGACCTCCAAATGTCATAAAAAACGTCATAGTATAGTATGGCGTTTTTTTCGGGCAAAAAAAGTCAAAAAAAATTTGACCTCAAAAAGTCATAAAAAACGTCATAGTATAGTATGGCGTTTTTTTCGGGCAAAAAAAGTCTAAATTTTTTTTGACCTCAAAAAGTCATAAAAAACGTCATAGTATAGTATGGCGTTTTTTTCGGGCAAAAAAAGTCAAAAAAATTTTTGACCTTCAAATGTCATAAAAAACGTCATAGTATAGTATGGCGTTTTTTTCGGCCCAAAAAAGTCAATAAAATTTTTGACCTCAAAATGTCATAAAAAACGACATAGTATAGTATGGCGTTTTTTTCGGCCCAAAAAAGTCAAAAAATTTTTTGACCTCAAAAAGTCATAAAAAACGTCATAGTATAGTATGGCGTTTTTTTCGGCCCAAAAAAGTCAATAAAATTTTTGACCTCAAAATGTCATAAAAAACGACATAGTATAGTATGGCGTTTTTTTCGGCCCAAAAAAGTCAAAAAATTTTTTGACCTCAAAAAGTCATAAAAAACGTCATAGTATAGTATGGCGTTTTTTTCGGGCAAAAAAAGTCAAAATTTTTTTTGACCTCAAAAAGTCATAAAAAACGACATAGTATAGTATGGCGTTTTTTTCGGCCCAAAAAAGTCAAAGAAATTTTTGACCTCAAAATATCATAAAAAACGTCATAGTATAGTATGGCGTTTTTTTCGGCCCAAAAAAAGTCTAAAATTTTTTGACCTCAAAAAGTCATAAAAAACGACATAGTATAGTATGGCGTTTTTTTCGGCCCAACAAAGTCAAAACATTTTTTGACCTCAAAAAGTCATAAAAAACGACATAGTATAGTATGGCGTTTTTTTCGGCCCAAAAAAAGTCTAAAATTTTTTGACCTCAAAAAGTCATAAAAAACGACATAGTATAGTATGGCGTTTTTTTCGGCCCAAAAAAGTCAAAAAAATTTTTGACCTCAAAATGTCATAAAAAACGTCACAGTATAGTATGGCGTTTTTTTCCGCCCAAAAAAAGTCTAAAATTTTTTGACCTCAAAAAGTCATAAAAAACGACATAGTATAGTATGGCGTTTTTGTCGGCCCAAAAAAGTCAAAAAATTTTTTGACCTCAAAAAGTCATAAAAAACGACATAGTATAGTATGGCGTTTTTTTCGGCCCAAAAAAGTCAAAAAATTTTTTGACCTCAAAAAGTCATAAAAAAACGACATAGTATAGTATGGCGTTTTTTTCGGCCCAACAAAGTCAAAAAAATTTTTGACCTCAAAAAGTCATAAAAAACGACATAGTATAGTATGGCGTTTTTTTCGGGCAAAAAAAGTCAAAAAAATTTTTGACCTCCAAATGTCATAAAAAACGTCATAGTATAGTATGGCGTTTTTTTCGGGCAAAAAAAGTCAAAAAAAATTTGACCTCAAAAAGTCATAAAAAACGTCATAGTATAGTATGGCGTTTTTTTCGGGCAAAAAAAGTCTAAATTTTTTTTGACCTCAAAAAGTCATAAAAAACGTCATAGTATAGTATGGCGTTTTTTTCGGGCAAAAAAAGTCAAAATTTTTTTTGACCTCAAAAAGTCATAAAAAACGTCATAGTATAGTATGGCGTTTTTTTCGGGCAAAAAAAGTCAAAAAAATTTTTGACCTCCAAATGTCATAAAAAACGTCATAGTATAGTATGGCGTTTTTTTCGGCCCAAAAAAGTCAATAAAATTTTTGACCTCAAAATGTCATAAAAAACGACATAGTATAGTATGGCGTTTTTTTCGGCCCAAAAAAGTCAAAAAATTTTTTGACCTCAAAAAGTCATAAAAAACGACATAGTATAGTATGGCGTTTTTTTCGGGCAAAAAAAGTCTAAAATTTTTTTGACCTCAAAAAGTCATAAAAAACGTCATAGTATAGTATGGCGTTTTTTTCGGGCAAAAAAAGTCAAAAAAATTTTTGACCTCCAAATGTCATAAAAAACGTCATAGTATAGTATGGCGTTTTTTTCGGCCCAAAAAAGTCAATAAAATTTTTGACCTCAAAATGTCATAAAAAACGACACAGTATAGTATGGCGTTTTTTTCGGCCCAAAAAAGTCAAAAAAATTTTTGACCTCAAAATGTCATAAAAAACGTCACAGTATAGTATGGCGTTTTTTTCCGCCCAAAAAAAGTCTAAAATTTTTTGACCTCAAAAAGTCATAAAAAACGACATAGTATAGTATGGCGTTTTTGTCGGCCCAAAAAAGTCAAAAAAAATTTTGACCTCAAAAAGTCATAAAAAACGACATAGTATAGTATGGCGTTTTTTTCGGGCAAAAAAAGTCAAAAAAATTTTTGACCTCAAAAAGTCATAAAAAACGACATAGTATAGTATGGCGTTTTTTTCGGGCAAAAAAAGTCTAAAATTTTTTTGACCTCAAAAAGTCATAAAAAACGACATAGTATAGTATGGCGTTTTTTTCGGCCCAAAAAAGTCAAAAAAATTTTTGACCTCAAAAAGTCATAAAAAACGACATAGTATAGTATGGCGTTTTTTTCGGGCAAAAAAAGTCAAAAAAATTTTTGACCTCAAAAAGTCATAAAAAACGACATAGTATAGTATGGCGTTTTTTTCGGGCAAAAAAAGTCTAAAATTTTTTTGACCTCAAAATGTCATAAAAAACGACATAGTATAGTATGGCGTTTTTTTCGGCCCAAAAAAGTCAAAAAAATTTTTGACCTCAAAAAGTCATAAAAAACGTCATAGTATAGTATGGCGTTTTTCTCGGCCCAAAAAAGTCAAAAAAAATTTTGACCTCAAAATATCATTAAAAACGTCATAGTATAGTATGGCGTTTTTTTCGGCCCAAAAAAAGTCTAAAATTTTTTGACCTCAAAAAGTCATAAAAAACGACATAGTATAGTATGGCGTTTTTTTCGGGCAAAAAAAATCAAAAATTTTTTTTACCTCAAAAAGTCATAAAAAACGTCATAGTATAGTATGGCGTTTTTTTCGGGCAAAAAAAGTCAAAAAAATTTTTGACCTCCAAATGTCATAAAAAACGTCATAGTATAGTATGGCGTTTTTTTCGGCCCAAAAAAGTCAATAAAATTTTTGACCTCAAAATGTCATAAAAAACGACATAGTATAGTATGGCGTTTTTTTCGGCCCAAAAAAGTCAAAAAAATTTTTGACCTCAAAAAGTCATAAAAAAACGACATAGTATAGTATGGCGTTTTTTTCGGCCCAACAAAGTCAAAAAATTTTTTGACCTCAAAAAGTCATAAAAAACGACATAGTATAGTATGGCGTTTTTTTCGGGCAAAAAAAGTCAAAAAAATTTTTGACCTCCAAATGTCATAAAAAACGTCATAGTATAGTATGGCGTTTTTTTCGGGCAAAAAAAGTCAAAAAAAATTTGACCTCAAAAAGTCATAAAAAACGTCATAGTATAGTATGGCGTTTTTTTCGGGCAAAAAAAGTCTAAATTTTTTTTGACCTCAAAAAGTCATAAAAAACGTCATAGTATAGTATGGCGTTTTTTTCGGGCAAAAAAAGTCAAAAAAATTTTTGACCTCCAAATGTCATAAAAAACGTCATAGTATAGTATGGCGTTTTTTTCGGCCCAAAAAAGTCAATAAAATTTTTGACCTCAAAATGTCATAAAAAACGACATAGTATAGTATGGCGTTTTTTTCGGCCCAAAAAAGTCAAAAAATTTTTTGACCTCAAAAAGTCATAAAAAACGTCATAGTATAGTATGGCGTTTTTTTCGGGCAAAAAAAGTCAAAATTTTTTTTGACCTCAAAAAGTCATAAAAAACGACATAGTATAGTATGGCGTTTTTTTCGGCCCAAAAAAGTCAAAGAAATTTTTGACCTCAAAATATCATAAAAAACGTCATAGTATAGTATGGCGTTTTTTTCGGCCCAAAAAAAGTCAAAAAATTTTTTGACCTCAAAATGTCATAAAAAACGTCATAGTATAGTATGGCGTTTTTTTCGGCCCAAAAAAGTCAAAAAAAGTCTAAAATTTTTTTGACCTCAAAAAGTCATAAAAAACGACATAGTATAGTATGGCGTTTTTTTCGGGCAAAAAAAGTCTAAAATTTTTTTGACCTCAAAAAGTCATAAAAAACGACATAGTATAGTATGGCGTTTTTTTCGGGCAAAAAAAATCAAAATTTTTTTTGACCTCAAAAAGTCATAAAAAACGTCATAGTATAGTATGGCGTTTTTTTCGGGCAAAAAAAGTCAAAAAAATTTTTGACCTCCAAATGTCATAAAAAACGTCATAGTATAGTATGGCGTTTTTTTCGGCCCAAAAAAGTCAATAAAATTTTTGACCTCAAAATGTCATAAAAAACGACATAGTATAGTATGGCGTTTTTTTCGGCCCAAAAAAGTCAAAAAATTTTTTGACCTCAAAAAGTCATAAAAAACGTCATAGTATAGTATGGCGTTTTTTTCGGGCAAAAAAAGTCAAAATTTTTTTTGACCTCAAAAAGTCATAAAAAACGACATAGTATAGTATGGCGTTTTTTTCGGCCCAAAAAAGTCAAAGAAATTTTTGACCTCAAAATATCATAAAAAACGTCATAGTATAGTATGGCGTTTTTTTCGGCCCAAAAAAAGTCTAAAATTTTTTGACCTCAAAAAGTCATAAAAAACGACATAGTATAGTATGGCGTTTTTTTCGGCCCAACAAAGTCAAAACATTTTTTGACCTCAAAAAGTCATAAAAAACGACATAGTATAGTATGGCGTTTTTTTCGGCCCAACAAAGTCAAAAAATTTTTTGACCTCAAAAAGTCATAAAAAACGACATAGTATAGTATGGCGTTTTTTTCAGGCAAAAAAAGTCAAAATTTTTTTTGACCTCAAAAAGTCATAAAAAACGACATAGTATAGTATGGCGTTTTTTTCGGGCAAAAAAAGTCAAAATTTTTTTGACCTCAAAAAGTCATAAAAAACGTCATAGTATAGTATGGCGTTTTTTTCGGGCAAAAAAAGTCAATAAAATTTTTGACCTCAAAATGTCATAAAAAACGACATAGTATAGTATGGCGTTTTTTTCGGCCCAAAAAAGTCAATAAAATTTTTGACCTCAAAATGTCATAAAAAACGACATAGTATAGTATGGCGTTTTTTTCGGCCCAAAAAAGTCAAAGAAATTTTTGACCTCAAAATATCATAAAAAACGTCATAGTATAGTATGGCGTTTTTTTCGGCCCAAAAAAAGTCTAAAATTTTTTGACCTCAAAAAGTCATAAAAAACGACATAGTATAGTATGGCGTTTTTTTCGGCCCAACAAAGTCAAAACATTTTTTGACCTCAAAAAGTCATAAAAAACGACATAGTATAGTATGGCGTTTTTTTCGGCCCAACAAAGTCAAAAAATTTTTTGACCTCAAAAAGTCATAAAAAACGACATAGTATAGTATGGCGTTTTTTTCAGGCAAAAAAAGTCAAAATTTTTTTTGACCTCAAAAAGTCATAAAAAACGACATAGTATAGTATGGCGTTTTTTTCGGGCAAAAAAAGTCAAAATTTTTTTGACCTCAAAAAGTCATAAAAAACGTCATAGTATAGTATGGCGTTTTTTTCGGGCAAAAAAAGTCAATAAAATTTTTGACCTCAAAATGTCATAAAAAACGACATAGTATAGTATGGCGTTTTTTTCGGCCCAAAAAAGTCAATAAAATTTTTGACCTCAAAATGTCATAAAAAACGACATAGTATAGTATGGCGTTTTTTTCGGCCCAAAAAAGTCAAAAAAATTTTTGACCTCAAAATGTCATAAAAAACGTCATAGTATAGTATGGCGTTTTTTTCGGGCAAAAAAAGTCTAAAATTTTTTTGACCTCAAAAAGTCATAAAAAACGACATAGTATAGTATGGCGTTTTTTTCGGCCCAAAAAAGTCAATAAAATTTTTGACCTCAAAAAGTCATAAAAAACGTCATAGTATAGTATGGCGTTTTTTTCGGGCAAAAAAAGTCAAAATTTTTTTTGACCTCAAAAAGTCATAAAAAACGTCATAGTATAGTATGGCGTTTTTTTCGGCCCAAAAAAGTCAAAAAAATTTTTGACCTCAAAATGTCATAAAAAACGTCACAGTATAGTATGGCGTTTTTTTCCGCCCAAAAAAAGTCTAAAATTTTTTGACCTCAAAAAGTCATAAAAAACGACATAGTATAGTATGGCGTTTTTGTCGGCCCAAAAAAGTCAAAAAAAATTTTGACCTCAAAAAGTCATAAAAAACGACATAGTATAGTATGGCGTTTTTTTCGGGCAAAAAAAGTCAAAAAAATTTTTGACCTCAAAAAGTCATAAAAAACGACATAGTATAGTATGGCGTTTTTTTCGGGCAAAAAAAGTCTAAAATTTTTTTGACCTCAAAAAGTCATAAAAAACGACATAGTATAGTATGGCGTTTTTTTCGGCCCAAAAAAGTCAAAAAAATTTTTGACCTCAAAAAGTCATAAAAAACGACATAGTATAGTATGGCGTTTTTTTCGGGCAAAAAAAGTCAAAAAAATTTTTGACCTCAAAAAGTCATAAAAAACGACATAGTATAGTATGGCGTTTTTTTCGGGCAAAAAAAGTCTAAAATTTTTTTGACCTCAAAATGTCATAAAAAACGACATAGTATAGTATGGCGTTTTTTTCGGCCCAAAAAAGTCAAAAAAATTTTTGACCTCAAAAAGTCATAAAAAACGTCATAGTATAGTATGGCGTTTTTCTCGGCCCAAAAAAGTCAAAAAAAATTTTGACCTCAAAATATCATTAAAAACGTCATAGTATAGTATGGCGTTTTTTTCGGCCCAAAAAAAGTCTAAAATTTTTTGACCTCAAAAAGTCATAAAAAACGACATAGTATAGTATGGCGTTTTTTTCGGGCAAAAAAAATCAAAAATTTTTTTTACCTCAAAAAGTCATAAAAAACGTCATAGTATAGTATGGCGTTTTTTTCGGGCAAAAAAAGTCAAAAAAATTTTTGACCTCCAAATGTCATAAAAAACGTCATAGTATAGTATGGCGTTTTTTTCGGCCCAAAAAAGTCAATAAAATTTTTGACCTCAAAATGTCATAAAAAACGACATAGTATAGTATGGCGTTTTTTTCGGCCCAAAAAAGTCAAAAAAATTTTTGACCTCAAAAAGTCATAAAAAACGACATAGTATAGTATGGCGTTTTTTTCGGGCAAAAAAAGTCTAAAATTTTTTTGACCTCAAAAAGTCATAAAAAACGACATAGTATAGTATGGCGTTTTTTTCGGGCAAAAAAAATCAAAATTTTTTTTGACCTCAAAAAGTCATAAAAAACGTCATAGTATAGTATGGCGTTTTTTTCGGGCAAAAAAAGTCAAAAAAATTTTTGACCTCCAAATGTCATAAAAAACGTCATAGTATAGTATGGCGTTTTTTTCGGCCCAAAAAAGTCAATAAAATTTTTGACCTCAAAATGTCATAAAAAACGACACAGTATAGTATGGCGTTTTTTTCGGCCCAAAAAAGTCAATAAAATTTTTGACCTCAAAATGTCATAAAAAACGACACAGTATAGTATGGCGTTTTTTTCGGCCCAAAAAAGTCAAAAAAATTTTTGACCTCAAAATGTCATAAAAAACGTCACAGTATAGTATGGCGTTTTTTTCCGCCCAAAAAAAGTCTAAAATTTTTTGACCTCAAAAAGTCATAAAAAACGACATAGTATAGTATGGCGTTTTTGTCGGCCCAAAAAAGTCAAAAAAAATTTTGACCTCAAAAAGTCATAAAAAACGACATAGTATAGTATGGCGTTTTTTTCGGGCAAAAAAAGTCAAAAAAATTTTTGACCTCAAAAAGTCATAAAAAACGACATAGTATAGTATGGCGTTTTTTTCGGGCAAAAAAAGTCTAAAATTTTTTTGACCTCAAAAAGTCATAAAAAACGACATAGTATAGTATGGCGTTTTTTTCGGCCCAAAAAAGTCAAAAAAATTTTTGACCTCAAAAAGTCATAAAAAACGACATAGTATAGTATGGCGTTTTTTTCGGGCAAAAAAAGTCAAAAAAATTTTTGACCTCAAAAAGTCATAAAAAACGACATAGTATAGTATGGCGTTTTTTTCGGGCAAAAAAAGTCTAAAATTTTTTTGACCTCAAAATGTCATAAAAAACGACATAGTATAGTATGGCGTTTTTTTCGGCCCAAAAAAGTCAAAAAAATTTTTGACCTCAAAAAGTCATAAAAAACGTCATAGTATAGTATGGCGTTTTTCTCGGCCCAAAAAAGTCAAAAAAAATTTTGACCTCAAAATATCATTAAAAACGTCATAGTATAGTATGGCGTTTTTTTCGGCCCAAAAAAAGTCTAAAATTTTTTGACCTCAAAAAGTCATAAAAAACGACATAGTATAGTATGGCGTTTTTTTCGGGCAAAAAAAATCAAAAATTTTTTTTACCTCAAAAAGTCATAAAAAACGTCATAGTATAGTATGGCGTTTTTTTCGGGCAAAAAAAGTCAAAAAAATTTTTGACCTCCAAATGTCATAAAAAACGTCATAGTATAGTATGGCGTTTTTTTCGGCCCAAAAAAGTCAATAAAATTTTTGACCTCAAAATGTCATAAAAAACGACATAGTATAGTATGGCGTTTTTTTCGGCCCAAAAAAGTCAAAAAAATTTTTGACCTCAAAAAGTCATAAAAAAACGACATAGTATAGTATGGCGTTTTTTTCGGCCCAACAAAGTCAAAAAATTTTTTGACCTCAAAAAGTCATAAAAAACGACATAGTATAGTATGGCGTTTTTTTCGGGCAAAAAAAGTCAAAAAAATTTTTGACCTCCAAATGTCATAAAAAACGTCATAGTATAGTATGGCGTTTTTTTTCGGGCAAAAAAAGTCAAAAAAAATTTGACCTCAAAAAGTCATAAAAAACGTCATAGTATAGTATGGCGTTTTTTTTCGGGCAAAAAAAGTCTAAATTTTTTTTGACCTCAAAAAGTCATAAAAAACGTCATAGTATAGTATGGCGTTTTTTTCGGGCAAAAAAAGTCAAAAAAATTTTTGACCTCCAAATGTCATAAAAAACGTCATAGTATAGTATGGCGTTTTTTTCGGCCCAAAAAAGTCAATAAAATTTTTGACCTCAAAATGTCATAAAAAACGACATAGTATAGTATGGCGTTTTTTTCGGCCCAAAAAAGTCAAAAAATTTTTTGACCTCAAAAAGTCATAAAAAACGTCATAGTATAGTATGGCGTTTTTTTCGGGCAAAAAAAGTCAAAATTTTTTTTGACCTCAAAAAGTCATAAAAAACGACATAGTATAGTATGGCGTTTTTTTCGGCCCAAAAAAGTCAAAGAAATTTTTGACCTCAAAATATCATAAAAAACGTCATAGTATAGTATGGCGTTTTTTTCGGCCCAAAAAAAGTCAAAAAATTTTTTGACCTCAAAATGTCATAAAAAACGTCATAGTATAGTATGGCGTTTTTTTCGGCCCAAAAAAGTCAAAAAAAGTCTAAAATTTTTTTGACCTCAAAAAGTCATAAAAAACGACATAGTATAGTATGGCGTTTTTTTCGGGCAAAAAAAGTCTAAAATTTTTTTGACCTCAAAAAGTCATAAAAAACGACATAGTATAGTATGGCGTTTTTTTCGGGCAAAAAAAATCAAAATTTTTTTTGACCTCAAAAAGTCATAAAAAACGTCATAGTATAGTATGGCGTTTTTTTCGGGCAAAAAAAGTCAAAAAAATTTTTGACCTCCAAATGTCATAAAAAACGTCATAGTATAGTATGGCGTTTTTTTCGGCCCAAAAAAGTCAATAAAATTTTTGACCTCAAAATGTCATAAAAAACGACATAGTATAGTATGGCGTTTTTTTCGGCCCAAAAAAGTCAAAAAATTTTTTGACCTCAAAAAGTCATAAAAAACGTCATAGTATAGTATGGCGTTTTTTTCGGGCAAAAAAAGTCAAAATTTTTTTTGACCTCAAAAAGTCATAAAAAACGACATAGTATAGTATGGCGTTTTTTTCGGCCCAAAAAAGTCAAAGAAATTTTTGACCTCAAAATATCATAAAAAACGTCATAGTATAGTATGGCGTTTTTTTCGGCCCAAAAAAAGTCTAAAATTTTTTGACCTCAAAAAGTCATAAAAAACGACATAGTATAGTATGGCGTTTTTTTCGGGCAAAAAAAGTCTAAAATTTTTTTGACCTCAAAAAGTCATAAAAAACGACATAGTATAGTATGGCGTTTTTTTCGGCCCAAAAAAGTCAATAAAATTTTTGACCTCAAAAAGTCATAAAAAACGTCATAGTATAGTATGGCGTTTTTTTCGGGCAAAAAAAGTCAAAATTTTTTTTGACCTCAAAAAGTCATAAAAAACGTCATAGTATAGTATGGCGTTTTTTTCGGCCCAACAAAGTCAAAAAAATTTTTGACCTCAAAATGTCATAAAAAACGTCACAGTATAGTATGGCGTTTTTTTTCCGCCCAAAAAAAGTCTAAAATTTTTTGACCTCAAAAAGTCATAAAAAACGACATAGTATAGTATGGCGTTTTTGTCGGCCCAAAAAAGTCAAAAAAAATTTTGACCTCAAAAAGTCATAAAAAACGACATAGTATAGTATGGCGTTTTTTTCGGGCAAAAAAAGTCAAAAAAATTTTTGACCTCAAAAAGTCATAAAAAACGACATAGTATAGTATGGCGTTTTTTTCGGGCAAAAAAAGTCTAAAATTTTTTTGACCTCAAAAAGTCATAAAAAACGACATAGTATAGTATGGCGTTTTTTTCGGCCCAAAAAAGTCAAAAAAATTTTTGACCTCAAAAAGTCATAAAAAACGACATAGTATAGTATGGCGTTTTTTTCGGGCAAAAAAAGTCAAAAAAATTTTTGACCTCAAAAAGTCATAAAAAACGACATAGTATAGTATGGCGTTTTTTTCGGGCAAAAAAAGTCTAAAATTTTTTTGACCTCAAAATGTCATAAAAAACGACATAGTATAGTATGGCGTTTTTTTCGGCCCAAAAAAGTCAAAAAAATTTTTGACCTCAAAAAGTCATAAAAAACGTCATAGTATAGTATGGCGTTTTTCTCGGCCCAAAAAAGTCAAAAAAAATTTTGACCTCAAAATATCATTAAAAACGTCATAGTATAGTATGGCGTTTTTTTCGGCCCAAAAAAAGTCTAAAATTTTTTGACCTCAAAAAGTCATAAAAAACGACATAGTATAGTATGGCGTTTTTTTCGGGCAAAAAAAATCAAAAATTTTTTTTACCTCAAAAAGTCATAAAAAACGTCATAGTATAGTATGGCGTTTTTTTCGGGCAAAAAAAGTCAAAAAAATTTTTGACCTCCAAATGTCATAAAAAACGTCATAGTATAGTATGGCGTTTTTTTCGGCCCAAAAAAGTCAATAAAATTTTTGACCTCAAAATGTCATAAAAAACGACATAGTATAGTATGGCGTTTTTTTCGGCCCAAAAAAGTCAAAAAAATTTTTGACCTCAAAAAGTCATAAAAAAACGACATAGTATAGTATGGCGTTTTTTTCGGCCCAACAAAGTCAAAAAATTTTTTGACCTCAAAAAGTCATAAAAAACGACATAGTATAGTATGGCGTTTTTTTCGGGCAAAAAAAGTCAAAAAAATTTTTGACCTCCAAATGTCATAAAAAACGTCATAGTATAGTATGGCGTTTTTTTCGGGCAAAAAAAGTCAAAAAAAATTTGACCTCAAAAAGTCATAAAAAACGTCATAGTATAGTATGGCGTTTTTTTCGGGCAAAAAAAGTCTAAATTTTTTTTGACCTCAAAAAGTCATAAAAAACGTCATAGTATAGTATGGCGTTTTTTTCGGGCAAAAAAAGTCAAAAAAATTTTTGACCTCCAAATGTCATAAAAAACGTCATAGTATAGTATGGCGTTTTTTTCGGCCCAAAAAAGTCAATAAAATTTTTGACCTCAAAATGTCATAAAAAACGACATAGTATAGTATGGCGTTTTTTTCGGCCCAAAAAAGTCAAAAAATTTTTTGACCTCAAAAAGTCATAAAAAACGTCATAGTATAGTATGGCGTTTTTTTCGGGCAAAAAAAGTCAAAATTTTTTTTGACCTCAAAAAGTCATAAAAAACGACATAGTATAGTATGGCGTTTTTTTCGGCCCAAAAAAGTCAAAGAAATTTTTGACCTCAAAATATCATAAAAAACGTCATAGTATAGTATGGCGTTTTTTTCGGCCCAAAAAAAGTCAAAAAATTTTTTGACCTCAAAATGTCATAAAAAACGTCATAGTATAGTATGGCGTTTTTTTCGGCCCAAAAAAGTCAAAAAAAGTCTAAAATTTTTTTGACCTCAAAAAGTCATAAAAAACGACATAGTATAGTATGGCGTTTTTTTCGGGCAAAAAAAGTCTAAAATTTTTTTGACCTCAAAAAGTCATAAAAAACGACATAGTATAGTATGGCGTTTTTTTCGGGCAAAAAAAATCAAAATTTTTTTTGACCTCAAAAAGTCATAAAAAACGTCATAGTATAGTATGGCGTTTTTTTCGGGCAAAAAAAGTCAAAAAAATTTTTGACCTCCAAATGTCATAAAAAACGTCATAGTATAGTATGGCGTTTTTTTCGGCCCAAAAAAGTCAATAAAATTTTTGACCTCAAAATGTCATAAAAAACGACATAGTATAGTATGGCGTTTTTTTCGGCCCAAAAAAGTCAAAAAATTTTTTGACCTCAAAAAGTCATAAAAAACGTCATAGTATAGTATGGCGTTTTTTTCGGGCAAAAAAAGTCAAAATTTTTTTTGACCTCAAAAAGTCATAAAAAACGACATAGTATAGTATGGCGTTTTTTTCGGCCCAAAAAAGTCAAAGAAATTTTTGACCTCAAAATATCATAAAAAACGTCATAGTATAGTATGGCGTTTTTTTCGGCCCAAAAAAAGTCTAAAATTTTTTGACCTCAAAAAGTCATAAAAAACGACATAGTATAGTATGGCGTTTTTTTCGGCCCAACAAAGTCAAAACATTTTTTGACCTCAAAAAGTCATAAAAAACGACATAGTATAGTATGGCGTTTTTTTCGGCCCAACAAAGTCAAAAAATTTTTTGACCTCAAAAAGTCATAAAAAACGACATAGTATAGTATGGCGTTTTTTTCAGGCAAAAAAAGTCAAAATTTTTTTTGACCTCAAAAAGTCATAAAAAACGACATAGTATAGTATGGCGTTTTTTTCGGGCAAAAAAAGTCAAAATTTTTTTGACCTCAAAAAGTCATAAAAAACGTCATAGTATAGTATGGCGTTTTTTTCGGGCAAAAAAAGTCAAAAAATTTTTTGACCTCAAAAAGTCATAAAAAACGTCATAGTATAGTATGGCGTTTTTTTCGGCCCAAAAAAGTCAAAAAAATTTTTGACCTCAAAATATCATAAAAAACGTCATAGTATAGTATGGCGTTTTTTTCCGCCCAAAAAAAGTCTAAAATTTTTTTGACCTCAAAAAGTCATAAAAAACGACATAGTATAGTATGGCGTTTTTTTCGGCCCAAAAAAGTCAAAAAAATTTTTGACCTCAAAAAGTCATAAAAAACGACATAGTATAGTATGGCGTTTTTTTCGGCCCAAAAAAGTCAAAAAATTTTTTGACCTCAAAAAGTCATAAAAAACGACATAGTATAGTATGGCGTTTTTTTCGGCCCAACAAAGTCAAAAAATTTTTTGACCTCAAAAAGTCATAAAAAACGACATAGTATAGTATGGCGTTTTTTTCGGCCCAAAAAAGTCAAAAAAATTTTTGACCTCAAAATGTCATAAAAAACGTCACAGTATAGTATGGCGTTTTTTTCCGCCCAAAAAAAGTCTAAAATTTTTTGACCTCAAAAAGTCATAAAAAACGACATAGTATAGTATGGCGTTTTTGTCGGCCCAAAAAAGTCAAAAAAAGTCTAAAATTTTTTTGACCTCAAAAAGTCATAAAAAACGACATAGTATAGTATGGCGTTTTTTTCGGCCCAACAAAGTCAAAAAAATTTTTGACCTCCAAATGTCATAAAAAACGTCATAGTATAGTAAGGCGTTAAAATCGGACAAAAAAAGTCAAAATTCTTTTCGACCTCAAAATGTCATAAAAAACGTCATAGTATAGTATGACGTTTTTTTTCGGGCAAAAAAAGTCAAAAATTTTTTCGACCTCAAAATGTCATAAAAAACGTCATAGTATAGTATGGCGTTTTTTTCGGCCCAACAAAGTCAAAAAAATTTTTGACCTCAAAAAGTCATAAAAAACGACATAGTATAGTATGGCGTTTTTTTCGGGCAAAAAAAGTCAAAATTTTTTTTGACCTCAAAAAGTCATAAAAAACGTCATAGTATAGTATGGCGTTTTTTTCGGCCCAAAAAAGTCAAAAAAATTTTTGACCTCAAAATATCATAAAAAACGTCATAGTATAGTATGGCGTTTTTTTCGGCCCAAAAAAGTCAATAAAATTTTTGACCTCAAAATGTCATAAAAAACGACATAGTATCGTATGGCGTTTTTTTCGGCCCAAAAAAGTCAAAAAAATTTTTGACCTCAAAATGTCATAAAAAACGTCATAGTATAGTATGGCGTTTTTTTCGGGCAAAAAAAGTCTAAAATTTTTTTGACCTCAAAAAGTCATAAAAAACGACATAGTATAGTATGGCGTTTTTTTCGGCCCAAAAAAGTCAAAAAAAGTCTAAAATTTTTTTGACCTCAAAAAGTCATAAAAAACGACATAGTATAGTATGGCGTTTTTTTCGGCCCAACAAAGTCAAAAAATTTTTTGACCTCAAAAAGTCATAAAAAACGACATAGTATAGTATGGCGTTTTTTTCGGGCAAAAAAAGTCAAAGAAATTTTTGACCTCAAAATATCATAAAAAACGTCATAGTATAGTATGGCGTTTTTTTCGGCCCAAAAAAAGTCAAAAAATTTTTTGACCTCAAAATGTCATAAAAAACGTCATAGTATAGTATGGCGTTTTTTTCGGCCCAAAAAAGTCAAAAAAAGTCTAAAATTTTTTTGACCTCAAAAAGTCATAAAAAACGACATAGTATAGTATGGCGTTTTTTTCGGGCAAAAAAAGTCTAAAATTTTTTTGACCTCAAAAAGTCATAAAAAACGACATAGTATAGTATGGCGTTTTTTTCGGGCAAAAAAAATCAAAATTTTTTTTGACCTCAAAAAGTCATAAAAAACGTCATAGTATAGTATGGCGTTTTTTTCGGGCAAAAAAAGTCTAAAATTTTTTTGACCTCAAAAAGTCATAAAAAACGACATAGTATAGTATGGCGTTTTTTTCGGCCCAAAAAAGTCAATAAAATTTTTGACCTCAAAAAGTCATAAAAAACGTCATAGTATAGTATGGCGTTTTTTTCGGCCCAAAAAAAGTCTAAAATTTTTTGACCTCAAAAAGTCATAAAAAACGACATAGTATAGTATGGCGTTTTTTTCGGCCCAACAAAGTCAAAACATTTTTTGACCTCAAAAAGTCATAAAAAACGACATAGTATAGTATGGCGTTTTTTTCAATAAAATCAATAAAAGTCAATAAAATTTTTGACCTCAAAATGTCATAAAAAACGACATAGTATAGTATGGCGTTTTTTTCGGCCCAACAAAGTCAAAAAAATTTTTGACCTCAAAAAGTCATAAAAAACGACATAGTATAGTATGGCGTTTTTTTCGGGCAAAAAAAGTCAAAAAAATTTTTGACCTCCAAATGTCATAAAAAACGTCATAGTATAGTATGGCGTTTTTTTCGGGCAAAAAAAGTCAAAAAAATTTTTGACCTCCAAATGTCATAAAAAACGTCATAGTATAGTAAGGCGTTAAAATCGGACAAAAAAAGTCAAAATTCTTTTCGACCTCAAAATGTCATAAAAAACGTCATAGTATAGTATGACGTTTTTTTTCGGGCAAAAAAAGTCAAAAATTTTTTCGACCTCAAAATGTCATAAAAAACGTCATAGTATAGTATGGCGTTTTTTTCGGGCAAAAAAAGTCAAAATTTTTTTTGACCTCAAAAAGTCATAAAAAACGACATAGTATAGTATGGCGTTTTTTTCGGCCCAAAAAAAGTCTAAAATTTTTTGACCTCAAAAAGTCATAAAAAACGACATAGTATAGTATGGCGTTTTTTTCGGCCCAACAAAGTCAAAAAATTTTTTGACCTCAAAAAGTCATAAAAAACGACATAGTATAGTATGGCGTTTTTTTCGGGCAAAAAAAGTCAAAATTTTTTTTGACCTCAAAAAGTCATAAAAAACGTCATAGTATAGTATGGCGTTTTTTTCGGCCCAAAAAAGTCAAAAAAATTTTTGACCTCAAAATATCATAAAAAACGTCATAGTATAGTATGGCGTTTTTTTCGGCCCAAAAAAGTCAATAAAATTTTTGACCTCAAAATGTCATAAAAAACGACATAGTATCGTATGGCGTTTTTTTCGGCCCAAAAAAGTCAAAAAAATTTTTGACCTCAAAATGTCATAAAAAACGTCATAGTATAGTATGGCGTTTTTTTCGGGCAAAAAAAGTCTAAAATTTTTTTGACCTCAAAAAGTCATAAAAAACGACATAGTATAGTATGGCGTTTTTTTCGGCCCAAAAAAGTCAATAAAATTTTTGACCTCAAAAAGTCATAAAAAACGTCATAGTATAGTATGGCGTTTTTTTCGGCCCAAAAAAGTCAAAAAAAGTCTAAAATTTTTTTGACCTCAAAAAGTCATAAAAAACGACATAGTATAGTATGGCGTTTTTTTCGGCCCAACAAAGTCAAAAAATTTTTTGACCTCAAAAAGTCATAAAAAACGACATAGTATAGTATGGCGTTTTTTTCGGGCAAAAAAAGTCAAAGAAATTTTTGACCTCAAAATATCATAAAAAACGTCATAGTATAGTATGGCGTTTTTTTCGGCCCAAAAAAAGTCAAAAAATTTTTTGACCTCAAAATGTCATAAAAAACGTCATAGTATAGTATGGCGTTTTTTTCGGCCCAAAAAAGTCAAAAAAAGTCTAAAATTTTTTTGACCTCAAAAAGTCATAAAAAACGACATAGTATAGTATGGCGTTTTTTTCGGGCAAAAAAAGTCTAAAATTTTTTTGACCTCAAAAAGTCATAAAAAACGACATAGTATAGTATGGCGTTTTTTTCGGGCAAAAAAAATCAAAATTTTTTTTGACCTCAAAAAGTCATAAAAAACGTCATAGTATAGTATGGCGTTTTTTTCGGGCAAAAAAAGTCTAAAATTTTTTTGACCTCAAAAAGTCATAAAAAACGACATAGTATAGTATGGCGTTTTTTTCGGCCCAAAAAAGTCAATAAAATTTTTGACCTCAAAAAGTCATAAAAAACGTCATAGTATAGTATGGCGTTTTTTTCGGCCCAAAAAAAGTCTAAAATTTTTTGACCTCAAAAAGTCATAAAAAACGACATAGTATAGTATGGCGTTTTTTTCGGCCCAACAAAGTCAAAACATTTTTTGACCTCAAAAAGTCATAAAAAACGACATAGTATAGTATGGCGTTTTTTTCAATAAAATCAATAAAAGTCAATAAAATTTTTGACCTCAAAATGTCATAAAAAACGACATAGTATAGTATGGCGTTTTTTTCGGCCCAAAAAAGTCAATAAAATTTTTGACCTCAAAATGTCATAAAAAACGACATAGTATAGTATGGCGTTTTTTTCGGGCAAAAAAAGTCAAAATTTTTTTTGACCTCAAAAAGTCATAAAAAACGACATAGTATAGTATGGCGTTTTTTTCGGCCCAAAAAAGTCAAAGAAATTTTTGACCTCAAAATATCATAAAAAACGTCATAGTATAGTATGGCGTTTTTTTCGGCCCAAAAAAAGTCTAAAATTTTTTGACCTCAAAAAGTCATAAAAAACGACATAGTATAGTATGGCGTTTTTTTCGGCCCAACAAAGTCAAAACATTTTTTGACCTCAAAAAGTCATAAAAAACGACATAGTATAGTATGGCGTTTTTTTCGGCCCAACAAAGTCAAAAAATTTTTTGACCTCAAAAAGTCATAAAAAACGACATAGTATAGTATGGCGTTTTTTTCAGGCAAAAAAAGTCAAAATTTTTTTTGACCTCAAAAAGTCATAAAAAACGACATAGTATAGTATGGCGTTTTTTTCGGGCAAAAAAAGTCAAAATTTTTTTGACCTCAAAAAGTCATAAAAAACGTCATAGTATAGTATGGCGTTTTTTTCGGGCAAAAAAAGTCAAAAAATTTTTTGACCTCAAAAAGTCATAAAAAACGTCATAGTATAGTATGGCGTTTTTTTCGGCCCAAAAAAGTCAAAAAAATTTTTGACCTCAAAATATCATAAAAAACGTCATAGTATAGTATGGCGTTTTTTTCCGCCCAAAAAAAGTCTAAAATTTTTTTGACCTCAAAAAGTCATAAAAAACGACATAGTATAGTATGGCGTTTTTTTCGGCCCAAAAAAGTCAAAAAAATTTTTGACCTCAAAAAGTCATAAAAAACGACATAGTATAGTATGGCGTTTTTTTCGGCCCAAAAAAGTCAAAAAATTTTTTGACCTCAAAAAGTCATAAAAAACGACATAGTATAGTATGGCGTTTTTTTCGGCCCAACAAAGTCAAAAAATTTTTTGACCTCAAAAAGTCATAAAAAACGACATAGTATAGTATGGCGTTTTTTTCGGCCCAAAAAAGTCAAAAAAATTTTTGACCTCAAAATGTCATAAAAAACGTCACAGTATAGTATGGCGTTTTTTTCCGCCCAAAAAAAGTCTAAAATTTTTTGACCTCAAAAAGTCATAAAAAACGACATAGTATAGTATGGCGTTTTTGTCGGCCCAAAAAAGTCAAAAAATTTTTTGACCTCAAAAAGTCATAAAAAACGACATAGTATAGTATGGCGTTTTTTTCGGCCCAAAAAAGTCAAAAAATTTTTTGACCTCAAAAAGTCATAAAAAAACGACATAGTATAGTATGGCGTTTTTTTCGGCCCAACAAAGTCAAAAAAATTTTTGACCTCAAAAAGTCATAAAAAACGACATAGTATAGTATGGCGTTTTTTTCGGGCAAAAAAAGTCAAAAAAATTTTTGACCTCCAAATGTCATAAAAAACGTCATAGTATAGTATGGCGTTTTTTTCGGGCAAAAAAAGTCTAAATTTTTTTTGACCTCAAAAAGTCATAAAAAACGTCATAGTATAGTATGGCGTTTTTTTCGGGCAAAAAAAGTCAAAATTTTTTTTGACCTCAAAAAGTCATAAAAAACGACATAGTATAGTATGGCGTTTTTTTCGGCCCAAAAAAAGTCTAAAATTTTTTGACCTCAAAAAGTCATAAAAAACGACATAGTATAGTATGGCGTTTTTTTCGGCCCAACAAAGTCAAAAAATTTTTTGACCTCAAAAAGTCATAAAAAACGACATAGTATAGTATGGCGTTTTTTTCGGGCAAAAAAAGTCAAAATTTTTTTTGACCTCAAAAAGTCATAAAAAACGTCATAGTATAGTATGGCGTTTTTTTCGGCCCAAAAAAGTCAAAAAAATTTTTGACCTCAAAATATCATAAAAAACGTCATAGTATAGTATGGCGTTTTTTTCGGCCCAAAAAAGTCAATAAAATTTTTGACCTCAAAATGTCATAAAAAACGACATAGTATCGTATGGCGTTTTTTTCGGCCCAAAAAAGTCAAAAAAATTTTTGACCTCAAAATGTCATAAAAAACGTCATAGTATAGTATGGCGTTTTTTTCGGGCAAAAAAAGTCTAAAATTTTTTTGACCTCAAAAAGTCATAAAAAACGACATAGTATAGTATGGCGTTTTTTTCGGCCCAAAAAAGTCAATAAAATTTTTGACCTCAAAAAGTCATAAAAAACGTCATAGTATAGTATGGCGTTTTTTTCGGCCCAAAAAAGTCAAAAAAAGTCTAAAATTTTTTTGACCTCAAAAAGTCATAAAAAACGACATAGTATAGTATGGCGTTTTTTTCGGCCCAACAAAGTCAAAAAATTTTTTGACCTCAAAAAGTCATAAAAAACGACATAGTATAGTATGGCGTTTTTTTCGGGCAAAAAAAGTCAAAGAAATTTTTGACCTCAAAATATCATAAAAAACGTCATAGTATAGTATGGCGTTTTTTTTCGGCCCAAAAAAAGTCAAAAAATTTTTTGACCTCAAAATGTCATAAAAAACGTCATAGTATAGTATGGCGTTTTTTTCGGCCCAAAAAAGTCAAAAAAAGTCTAAAATTTTTTTGACCTCAAAAAGTCATAAAAAACGACATAGTATAGTATGGCGTTTTTTTCGGGCAAAAAAAGTCTAAAATTTTTTTGACCTCAAAAAGTCATAAAAAACGACATAGTATAGTATGGCGTTTTTTTCTGGCAAAAAAAATCAAAATTTTTTTTGACCTCAAAAAGTCATAAAAAACGTCATAGTATAGTATGGCGTTTTTTTCGGGCAAAAAAAGTCAAAAAAATTTTTGACCTCCAAATGTCATAAAAAACGTCATAGTATAGTATGGCGTTTTTTTCGGCCCAAAAAAGTCAATAAAATTTTTGACCTCAAAATGTCATAAAAAACGACACAGTATAGTATGGCGTTTTTTTCGGCCCAAAAAAGTCAAAAAAATTTTTGACCTCAAAATGTCATAAAAAACGTCACAGTATAGTATGGCGTTTTTTTCCGCCCAAAAAAAGTCTAAAATTTTTTTACCTCAAAAAGTCATAAAAAACGACATAGTATAGTATGGCGTTTTTGTCGGCCCAAAAAAGTCAAAAAATTTTTTGACCTCAAAAAGTCATAAAAAACGACATAGTATAGTATGGCGTTTTTTTCGGCCCAAAAAAGTCAAAAAATTTTTTGACCTCAAAAAGTCATAAAAAAACGACATAGTATAGTATGGCGTTTTTTTCGGCCCAACAAAGTCAAAAAAATTTTTGACCTCAAAAAGTCATAAAAAACGACATAGTATAGTATGGCGTTTTTTTCGGGCAAAAAAAGTCTAAAATTTTTTTGACCTCAAAAAGTCATAAAAAACGACATAGTATAGTATGGCGTTTTTTTCGGCCCAAAAAAGTCAATAAAATTTTTGACCTCAAAAAGTCATAAAAAACGTCATAGTATAGTATGGCGTTTTTTTCGGCCCAAAAAAGTCAAAAAAAATTTGACCTCAAAAAGTCATAAAAAACGTCATAGTATAGTATGGCGTTTTTTTCGGGCAAAAAAAGTCTAAATTTTTTTTGACCTCAAAAAGTCATAAAAAACGTCATAGTATAGTATGGCGTTTTTTTCGGGCAAAAAAAGTCTAAATTTTTTTTGACCTCAAAAAGTCATAAAAAACGTCATAGTATAGTATGGCGTTTTTTTCGGGCAAAAAAAGTCAAAAAAATTTTTGACCTCCAAATGTCATAAAAAACGTCATAGTATAGTATGGCGTTTTTTTCGGCCCAAAAAAGTCAATAAAATTTTTGACCTCAAAATGTCATAAAAAACGACATAGTATAGTATGGCGTTTTTTTCGGCCCAAAAAAGTCAAAAAATTTTTTGACCTCAAAAAGTCATAAAAAACGTCATAGTATAGTATGGCGTTTTTTTCGGGCAAAAAAAGTCAAAATTTTTTTTGACCTCAAAAAGTCATAAAAAACGACATAGTATAGTATGGCGTTTTTTTCGGCCCAAAAAAGTCAAAGAAATTTTTGACCTCAAAATATCATAAAAAACATCATAGTATAGTATGGCGTTTTTTTCGGCCCAAAAAAAGTCAAAAAATTTTTTGACCTCAAAATGTCATAAAAAACGTCATAGTATAGTATGGCGTTTTTTTCGGCCCAAAAAAGTCAAAAAAAGTCTAAAATTTTTTTGACCTCAAAAAGTCATAAAAAACGACATAGTATAGTATGGCGTTTTTTTCGGGCAAAAAAAGTCTAAAATTTTTTTGACCTCAAAAAGTCATAAAAAACGACATAGTATAGTATGGCGTTTTTTTCGGGCAAAAAAAATCAAAATTTTTTTTGACCTCAAAAAGTCATAAAAAACGTCATAGTATAGTATGGCGTTTTTTTCGGGCAAAAAAAGTCAAAATTTTTTTGACCTCAAAAAGTCATAAAAAACGTCATAGTATAGTATGGCGTTTTTTTCGGCCCAAAAAAGTCAAAAAAAGTCTAAAATTTTTTTGACCTCAAAAAGTCATAAAAAACGACATAGTATAGTATGGCGTTTTTTTCGGGCAAAAAAAGTCTAAAATTTTTTTGACCTCAAAAAGTCATAAAAAACGACATAGTATAGTATGGCGTTTTTTTCGGCCCAAAAAAGTCAAAAAATTTTTTGACCTCAAAAAGTCATAAAAAACGTCATAGTATAGTATGGCGTTTTTTTCGGGCAAAAAAAGTCAAAAAAAATTTTGACCTCAAAATGTCATAAAAAACGACATAGTATCGTATGGCGTTTTTTTCGGCCCAAAAAAGTCAAAAAAATTTTTGACCTCAAAATGTCATAAAAAACGTCATAGTATAGTATGGCGTTTTTTTCGGGCAAAAAAAGTCTAAAATTTTTTTGACCTCAAAAAGTCATAAAAAACGACATAGTATAGTATGGCGTTTTTTTCGGCCCAAAAAAGTCAATAAAATTTTTGACCTCAAAAAGTCATAAAAAACGTCATAGTATAGTATGGCGTTTTTTTCGGCCCAAAAAAGTCAAAAAAAGTCTAAAATTTTTTTGACCTCAAAAAGTCATAAAAAACGACATAGTATAGTATGGCGTTTTTTTCGGGCAAAAAAAGTCTAAAATTTTTTTGACCTCAAAAAGTCATAAAAAACGACATAGTATAGTATGGCGTTTTTTTCGGCCCAACAAAGTCAAAAAATTTTTTGACCTCAAAAAGTCATAAAAAACGACATAGTATAGTATGGCGTTTTTTTCGGGCAAAAAAAGTCAAAAAAATTTTTGACCTCAAAAAGTCATAAAAAACGACATAGTATAGTATGGCGTTTTTTTCGGGCAAAAAAAGTCAAAATTTTTTTGACCTCAAAAAGTCATAAAAAACGTCATAGTATAGTATGGCGTTTTTTTCGGGCAAAAAAAGTCAAAAAATTTTTTGACCTCAAAAAGTCATAAAAAACGTCATAGTATAGTATGGCGTTTTTTTCGGCCCAAAAAAGTCAAAAAAATTTTTGATCTCAAAATGTCATAAAAAACGTCATAGTATAGTATGGCGTTTTTTTCGGCCCAAAAAAGTCAATAAAATTTTTGACCTCAAAATGTCATAAAAAACGACATAGTATAGTATGGCGTTTTTTTCGGCCCAAAAAAGTCAAAAAATTTTTTGACCTCAAAAAGTCATAAAAAACGTCATAGTATAGTATGGCGTTTTTTTCGGGCAAAAAAAGTCAAAATTTTTTTTGACCTCAAAAAGTCATAAAAAACGACATAGTATAGTATGGCGTTTTTTTCGGCCCAAAAAAGTCAAAGAAATTTTTGACCTCAAAATATCATAAAAAACGTCATAGTATAGTATGGCGTTTTTTTCGGCCCAAAAAAAGTCTAAAATTTTTTGACCTCAAAAAGTCATAAAAAACGACATAGTATAGTATGGCGTTTTTTTCGGCCCAACAAAGTCAAAACATTTTTTGACCTCAAAAAGTCATAAAAAACGACATAGTATAGTATGGCGTTTTTTTCGGGCAAAAAAAGTCAAAATTTTTTTTGACCTCAAAAAGTCATAAAAAACGACATAGTATAGTATGGCGTTTTTTTCGGGCAAAAAAAGTCAAAATTTTTTTGACCTCAAAAAGTCATAAAAAACGTCATAGTATAGTATGGCGTTTTTTTCGGGCAAAAAAAGTCAAAAAATTTTTTGACCTCAAAAAGTCATAAAAAACGTCATAGTATAGTATGGCGTTTTTTTCGGCCCAAAAAAGTCAAAAAATTTTTTGACCTCAAAAAGTCATAAAAAACGTCATAGTATAGTATGGCGTTTTTTTCGGCCCAAAAAAGTCAAAAAATTTTTTGACCTCAAAAAGTCATAAAAAACGTCATAGTATAGTATGGCGTTTTTTTCGGGCAAAAAAAGTCAAAAAAAATTTTGACCTCAAAAAGTCATAAAAAACGACATAGTATAGTATGGCGTTTTTTTCGGCCCAAAAAAGTCAAAAAAAGTCTAAAATTTTTTTGACCTCAAAAAGTCATAAAAAACGACATAGTATAGTATGGCGTTTTTTTCGGGCAAAAAAAGTCTAAAATTTTTTTGACCTCAAAAAGTCATAAAAAACGACATAGTATAGTATGGCGTTTTTTTCGGCCCAACAAAGTCAAAAAATTTTTTGACCTCAAAAAGTCATAAAAAACGACATAGTATAGTATGCCGTTTTTTTCGGCCCAAAAAAGTCAATAAAATTTTTGACCTCAAAAAGTCATAAAAAACGTCATAGTATAGTATGGCGTTTTTTTCGGCCCAAAAAAGTCAAAAAAAGTCTAAAATTTTTTTGACCTCAAAAAGTCATAAAAAACGACATAGTATAGTATGGCGTTTTTTTCGGGCAAAAAAAGTCTAAAATTTTTTTGACCTCAAAAAGTCATAAAAAACGACATAGTATAGTATGGCGTTTTTTTCGGCCCAAAAAAGTCAAAAAATTTTTTGACCTCAAAAAGTCATAAAAAACGTCATAGTATAGTATGGCGTTTTTTTCGGCCCAAAAAAGTCAAAAAATTTTTTGACCTCAAAAAGTCATAAAAAACGTCATAGTATAGTATGGCGTTTTTTTCGGGCAAAAAAAGTCAAAATTTTTTTTGACCTCAAAAAGTCATAAAAAACGACATAGTATAGTATGGCGTTTTTTTCGGCCCAAAAAAGTCAAAGAAATTTTTGACCTCAAAATATCATAAAAAACGTCATAGTATAGTATGGCGTTTTTTTCGGCCCAAAAAAAGTCTAAAATTTTTTGACCTCAAAAAGTCATAAAAAACGACATAGTATAGTATGGCGTTTTTTTCGGCCCAACAAAGTCAAAACATTTTTTGACCTCAAAAAGTCATAAAAAACGACATAGTATAGTATGGCGTTTTTTTCGGCCCAAAAAAAGTCTAAAATTTTTTGACCTCAAAAAGTCATAAAAAACGACATAGTATAGTATGGCGTTTTTTTCGGCCCAACAAAGTCAAAAAATTTTTTGACCTCAAAAAGTCATAAAAAACGACATAGTATAGTATGGCGTTTTTTTCGGGCAAAAAAAGTCAAAATTTTTTTTGACCTCAAAAAGTCATAAAAAACGACATAGTATAGTATGGCGTTTTTTTCGGGCAAAAAAAGTCAAAATTTTTTTGACCTCAAAAAGTCATAAAAAACGTCATAGTATAGTATGGCGTTTTTTTCGGGCAAAAAAAGTCAAAAAATTTTTTGACCTCAAAAAGTCATAAAAAACGTCATAGTATAGTATGGCGTTTTTTTCGGCCCAAAAAAGTCAAAAAATTTTTTGACCTCAAAAAGTCATAAAAAACGTCATAGTATAGTATGGCGTTTTTTTCGGCCCAAAAAAGTCAAAAAAATTTTTGACCTCAAAAAGTCATAAAAAACGACATAGTATAGTATGGCGTTTTTTTCGGCCCAAAAAAGTCAAAAAATTTTTTGACCTCAAAAAGTCATAAAAAACGACATAGTATAGTATGCCGTTTTTTTCGGCCCAACAAAGTCAAAAAATTTTTTGACCTCAAAAAGTCATAAAAAACGACATAGTATAGTATGGCGTTTTTTTCGGGCAAAAAAAGTCAAAAAAATTTTTGACCTCCAAATGTCATAAAAAACGTCATAGTATAGTATGGCGTTTTTTTCGGGCAAAAAAAGTCAAAAAAAAATTTGACCTCAAAAAGTCATAAAAAACGTCATAGTATAGTATGGCGTTTTTTTCGGCCCAAAAAAGTCAAAAAATTTTTTGACCTCAAAAAGTCATAAAAAACGTCATAGTATAGTATGGCGTTTTTTTCGGGCAAAAAAAGTCAAAAAAAATTTTGACCTCAAAAAGTCATAAAAAACGACATAGTATAGTATGGCGTTTTTTTCGGCCCAAAAAAGTCAAAAAAAGTCTAAAATTTTTTTGACCTCAAAAAGTCATAAAAAACGACATAGTATAGTATGGCGTTTTTTTCGGGCAAAAAAAGTCTAAAATTTTTTTGACCTCAAAAAGTCATAAAAAACGACATAGTATAGTATGGCGTTTTTTTCGGCCCAACAAAGTCAAAAAATTTTTTGACCTCAAAAAGTCATAAAAAACGACATAGTATAGTATGCCGTTTTTTTCGGCCCAACAAAGTCAAAAAATTTTTTGACCTCAAAAAGTCATAAAAAACGACATAGTATAGTATGGCGTTTTTTTCGGGCAAAAAAAGTCAAAAAAATTTTTGACCTCCAAATGTCATAAAAAACGTCATAGTATAGTATGGCGTTTTTTTCGGGCAAAAAAAGTCAAAAAAAAATTTGACCTCAAAAAGTCATAAAAAACGTCATAGTATAGTATGGCGTTTTTTTCGGGCAAAAAAAGTCAAAAAAATTTTTGACCTCCAAATGTCATAAAAAACGTCATAGTATAGTATGGCGTTTTTTTCGGCCCAAAAAAGTCAAAAAATTTTTTGACCTCAAAAAGTCATAAAAAACGTCATAGTATAGTATGGCGTTTTTTTCGGGCAAAAAAAGTCAAAAAAAATTTTGACCTCAAAAAGTCATAAAAAACGACATAGTATAGTATGGCGTTTTTTTCGGCCCAAAAAAGTCAAAAAAAGTCTAAAATTTTTTTGACCTCAAAAAGTCATAAAAAACGACATAGTATAGTATGGCGTTTTTTTCGGGCAAAAAAAGTCTAAAATTTTTTTGACCTCAAAAAGTCATAAAAAACGACATAGTATAGTATGGCGTTTTTTTCGGCCCAACAAAGTCAAAAAATTTTTTGACCTCAAAAAGTCATAAAAAACGACATAGTATAGTATGGCGTTTTTTTCGGCCCAAAAAAGTCAATAAAATTTTTGACCTCAAAAAGTCATAAAAAACGTCATAGTATAGTATGGCGTTTTTTTCGGCCCAAAAAAGTCAAAAAAAGTCTAAAATTTTTTTGACCTCAAAAAGTCATAAAAAACGACATAGTATAGTATGGCGTTTTTTTCGGGCAAAAAAAGTCTAAAATTTTTTTGACCTCAAAAAGTCATAAAAAACGACGTAGTATAGTATGGCGTTTTTTTCGGGCAAAAAAAGTCAAAAAATTTTTGACCTCCAAATGTCATAAAAAACGTCATAGTATAGTATGGCGTTTTTTTCGGGCAACAAAAGTCAAAAAAAATTTGACCTCAAAAAGTCATAAAAAACGTCATAGTATAGTATGGCGTTTTTTTCGGGCAAAAAAAGTCTAAATTTTTTTTGACCTCAAAAAGTCATAAAAAACGTCATAGTATAGTATGGCGTTTTTTTCGGGCAAAAAAAGTCAAAATTTTTTTTGACCTCAAAAAGTCATAAAAAACGACATAGTATAGTATGGCGTTTTTTTCGGCCCAAAAAAAGTCTAAAATTTTTTGACCTCAAAAAGTCATAAAAAACGACATAGTATAGTATGGCGTTTTTTTCGGCCCAACAAAGTCAAAAAAATTTTTGACCTCAAAAAGTCATAAAAAACGACATAGTATAGTATGGCGTTTTTTTCGGGCAAAAAAAGTCAAAATTTTTTTTGACCTCAAAAAGTCATAAAAAACGTCATAGTATAGTATGGCGTTTTTTTCGGCCCAAAAAAGTCAAAAAAATTTTTGACCTCAAAATATCATAAAAAACGTCATAGTATAGTATGGCGTTTTTTTCGGCCCAAAAAAGTCAATAAAATTTTTGACCTCAAAATGTCATAAAAAACGACATAGTATCGTATGGCGTTTTTTTCGGCCCAAAAAAGTCAAAAAAATTTTTGACCTCAAAATGTCATAAAAAACGTCATAGTATAGTATGGCGTTTTTTTCGGGCAAAAAAAGTCTAAAATTTTTTTGACCTCAAAAAGTCATAAAAAACGACATAGTATAGTATGGCGTTTTTTTCGGCCCAAAAAAGTCAATAAAATTTTTGACCTCAAAAAGTCATAAAAAACGTCATAGTATAGTATGGCGTTTTTTTCGGCCCAAAAAAGTCAAAAAAAGTCTAAAATTTTTTTGACCTCAAAAAGTCATAAAAAACGACATAGTATAGTATGGCGTTTTTTTCGGGCAAAAAAAGTCTAAAATTTTTTTGACCTCAAAAAGTCATAAAAAACGACATAGTATAGTATGGCGTTTTTTTCGGGCAAAAAAAGTCAAAAAAATTTTTGACCTCCAAATGTCATAAAAAACGTTATAGTATAGTATGGCGTTTTTTTCGGGCAAAAAAAGTCAAAAAAAAATTTGACCTCAAAAAGTCATAAAAAACGTCATAGTATAGTATGGCGTTTTTTTCGGCCCAAAAAAGTCAAAAAAATTTTTGACCTCAAAAAGTCATAAAAAACGACATAGTATAGTATGGCGTTTTTTTCGGCCCAAAAAAGTCAAAAAATTTTTTGACCTCAAAAAGTCATAAAAAACGTCATAGTATAGTATGGCGTTTTTTTCGGGCAAAAAAAGTCAAAAAAAATTTTGACCTCAAAAAGTCATAAAAAACGACATAGTATAGTATGGCGTTTTTTTCGGGCAAAAAAAGTCAAAAAAATTTTTGACCTCAAAAAGTCATAAAAAACGTCACAGTATAGTATGGCGTTTTTTTCCGCCCAAAAAAAGTCTAAAATTTTTTGACCTCAAAAAGTCATAAAAAACGACATAGTATAGTATGGCGTTTTTTTCGGGCAAAAAAAGTCAAAAAAATTTTTGACCTCCAAATGTCATAAAAAACGACATAGTATAGTATGGCGTTTTTTTCGGCCCAAAAAATTCAAAAAAATTTTTGACCTCAAAAAGTCATAAAAAACGACATAGTATAGTATGGCGTTTTTTTCAGCCCAACAAAGTCAAAAAATTTTTTGACCTCAAAAAGTCATAAAAAACGACATAGTATAGTATGGCGTTTTTTTCGGGCAAAAAAAGTCAAAAAAATTTTTTGACCTCCAAATGTCATAAAAAACGTCATAGTATAGTATGGCGTTTTTTTTCGGGCAAAAAAAGTCAAAAAAAATTTGACCTCAAAAAGTCATAAAAAACGTCATAGTATAGTATGGCGTTTTTTTCGGGCAAAAAAAGTCTAAATTTTTTTTGACCTCAAAAAGTCATAAAAAACGTCATAGTATAGTATGGCGTTTTTTTCGGGCAAAAAAAGTCAAAAAAATTTTTGACCTCCAAATGTCATAAAAAACGTCATAGTATAGTATGGCGTTTTTTTCGGCCCAAAAAAGTCAATAAAATTTTTGACCTCAAAATGTCATAAAAAACGACATAGTATAGTATGGCGTTTTTTTCGGCCCAAAAAAGTCAAAAAAATTTTTGACCTCAAAAAGTCATAAAAAACGTCATAGTATAGTATGGCGTTTTTTTCGGGCAAAAAAAGTCAAAATTTTTTTTGACCTCAAAAAGTCATAAAAAACGACATAGTATAGTATGGCGTTTTTTTCGGCCCAAAAAAAGTCTAAAATTTTTTGACCTCAAAAAGTCATAAAAAACGACATAGTATAGTATGGCGTTTTTTTCGGCCCAACAAAGTCAAAAAAATTTTTGACCTCAAAAAGTCATAAAAAACGACATAGTATAGTATGGCGTTTTTTTCGGGCAAAAAAAGTCAAAATTTTTTTTGACCTCAAAAAGTCATAAAAAACGTCATAGTATAGTATGGCGTTTTTTTCGGCCCAAAAAAGTCAAAAAAATTTTTGACCTCAAAATATCATAAAAAACGTCATAGTATAGTATGGCGTTTTTTTCGGCCCAAAAAAGTCAATAAAATTTTTGACCTCAAAATGTCATAAAAAACGACATAGTATCGTATGGCGTTTTTTTCGGCCCAAAAAAGTCAAAAAAATTTTTGACCTCAAAATGTCATAAAAAACGTCATAGTATAGTATGGCGTTTTTTTCGGGCAAAAAAAGTCTAAAATTTTTTTGACCTCAAAAAGTCATAAAAAACGACATAGTATAGTATGGCGTTTTTTTCGGCCCAAAAAAGTCAATAAAATTTTTGACCTCAAAAAGTCATAAAAAACGTCATAGTATAGTATGGCGTTTTTTTCGGCCCAAAAAAGTCAAAAAAAGTCTAAAATTTTTTTGACCTCAAAAAGTCATAAAAAACGACATAGTATAGTATGGCGTTTTTTTCGGGCAAAAAAAGTCTAAAATTTTTTTGACCTCAAAAAGTCATAAAAAACGACATAGTATAGTATGGCGTTTTTTTCGGGCAAAAAAAGTCAAAAAAATTTTTGACCTCCAAATGTCATAAAAAACGTTATAGTATAGTATGGCGTTTTTTTCGGGCAAAAAAAGTCAAAAAAAAATTTGACCTCAAAAAGTCATAAAAAACGTCATAGTATAGTATGGCGTTTTTTTCGGCCCAAAAAAGTCAAAAAAATTTTTGACCTCAAAAAGTCATAAAAAACGACATAGTATAGTATGGCGTTTTTTTCGGCCCAAAAAAGTCAAAAAATTTTTTGACCTCAAAAAGTCATAAAAAACGTCATAGTATAGTATGGCGTTTTTTTCGGGCAAAAAAAGTCAAAAAAAATTTTGACCTCAAAAAGTCATAAAAAACGACATAGTATAGTATGGCGTTTTTTTCGGGCAAAAAAAGTCAAAAAAATTTTTGACCTCAAAAAGTCATAAAAAACGTCACAGTATAGTATGGCGTTTTTTTCCGCCCAAAAAAAGTCTAAAATTTTTTGACCTCAAAAAGTCATAAAAAACGACATAGTATAGTATGGCGTTTTTTTCGGGCAAAAAAAGTCAAAAAAATTTTTGACCTCCAAATGTCATAAAAAACGACATAGTATAGTATGGCGTTTTTTTCGGCCCAAAAAATTCAAAAAAATTTTTGACCTCAAAAAGTCATAAAAAACGACATAGTATAGTATGGCGTTTTTTTCAGCCCAACAAAGTCAAAAAATTTTTTGACCTCAAAAAGTCATAAAAAACGACATAGTATAGTATGGCGTTTTTTTCGGGCAAAAAAAGTCAAAAAAATTTTTTGACCTCCAAATGTCATAAAAAACGTCATAGTATAGTATGGCGTTTTTTTCGGGCAAAAAAAGTCAAAAAAAATTTGACCTCAAAAAGTCATAAAAAACGTCATAGTATAGTATGGCGTTTTTTTCGGGCAAAAAAAGTCTAAATTTTTTTTGACCTCAAAAAGTCATAAAAAACGTCATAGTATAGTATGGCGTTTTTTTCGGGCAAAAAAAGTCAAAAAAATTTTTGACCTCCAAATGTCATAAAAAACGTCATAGTATAGTATGGCGTTTTTTTCGGCCCAAAAAAGTCAATAAAATTTTTGACCTCAAAATGTCATAAAAAACGACATAGTATAGTATGGCGTTTTTTTCGGCCCAAAAAAGTCAAAAAAATTTTTGACCTCAAAAAGTCATAAAAAACGTCATAGTATAGTATGGCGTTTTTTTCGGGCAAAAAAAGTCAAAATTTTTTTTGACCTCAAAAAGTCATAAAAAACGACATAGTATAGTATGGCGTTTTTTTCGGCCCAAAAAAAGTCTAAAATTTTTTGACCTCAAAAAGTCATAAAAAACGACATAGTATAGTATGGCGTTTTTTTCGGCCCAACAAAGTCAAAAAATTTTTTGACCTCAAAAAGTCATAAAAAACGACATAGTATAGTATGGCGTTTTTTTCGGGCAAAAAAAGTCAAAATTTTTTTTGACCTCAAAAAGTCATAAAAAACGTCATAGTATAGTATGGCGTTTTTTTCGGCCCAAAAAAGTCAAAAAAATTTTTGACCTCAAAATATCATAAAAAACGTCATAGTATAGTATGGCGTTTTTTTCGGCCCAAAAAAGTCAAAGAAATTTTTGACCTCAAAATATCATAAAAAACGTCATAGTATAGTATGGCGTTTTTTTCGGCCCAAAAAAAGTCTAAAATTTTTTGACCTCAAAAAGTCATAAAAAACGACATAGTATAGTATGGCGTTTTTTTCGGCCCAACAAAGTCAAAACATTTTTTGACCTCAAAAAGTCATAAAAAACGACATAGTATAGTATGGCGTTTTTTTCGGCCCAAAAAAGTCAAAAAATTTTTTGACCTCAAAATGTCATAAAAAACGTCATAGTATAGTATGGCGTTTTTTTCGGGCAAAAAAAGTCTAAAATTTTTTTGACCTCAAAAAGTCATAAAAAACGACATAGTATAGTATGGCGTTTTTTTCGGCCCAAAAAAGTCAATAAAATTTTTGACCTCAAAAAGTCATAAAAAACGTCATAGTATAGTATGGCGTTTTTTTCGGCCCAAAAAAGTCAAAAAAAGTCTAAAATTTTTTTGACCTCAAAAAGTCATAAAAAACGACATAGTATAGTATGGCGTTTTTTTCAGGCAAAAAAAGTCTAAAATTTTTTTTGACCTCAAAAAGTCATAAAAAAACGACATAGTATAGTATGGCGTTTTTTTCGGCCCAAAAAAGTCAAAAAATTTTTTGACCTCAAAAAGTCATAAAAAACGACATAGTATAGTATGGCGTTTTTTTCGGCCCAAAAAATTCAAAAAAATTTTTGACCTCAAAAAGTCATAAAAAACGTCATAGTATAGTATGCCGTTTTTTTCGGCCCAACAAAGTCAAAAAATTTTTTGACCTCAAAAAGTCATAAAAAACGACATAGTATAGTATGGCGTTTTTTTCGGCCCAAAAAAGTCAAAAAAATTTTTGACCTCAAAATATCATAAAAAACGTCATAGTATAGTATGGCGTTTTTTTCGGCCCAAAAAAGTCAAAAAAAATTTTGACCTCAAAATATCATAAAAAACGTCATAGTATAGTATGGCGTTTTTTTCGGCCCAAAAAAGTCAAAAAATTTTTTGACCTCAAAAAGTCATAAAAAACGACATAGTATAGTATGGCGTTTTTTTCGGCCCAACAAAGTAAAAAAAATTTTTGACCTCCAAAAGTCATAAAAAACGTCATAGTATAGTATGGCGTTTTTTTCGGGCAAAAAAAGTCAATAAAATTTTTGACCTCAAAATGTCATAAAAAACGACATAGTATAGTATGGCGTTTTTTTCGGCCCAAAAAAGTCAAAAAAATTTTTGACCTCCAAATGTCATAAAAAACGTCATAGTATAGTATGGCGTTTTTTTCGGCCCAAAAAAGTCAAAAAATTTTTTGACCTCAAAAAGTCATAAAAAACGACATAGTATAGTATGGCGTTTTTTTCGGGCAAAAAAAGTCTAAAATTTTTTTTGACCTCAAAAAGTCATAAAAAAACGACATAGTATAGTATGGCGTTTTTTTCGGCCCAAAAAAGTCAAAAAATTTTTTGACCTCAAAATATCATAAAAAACCACATAGTATAGTATGGCGTTTTTTTCGGGCAAAAAAAGTCAAAAAAAATTTTGACCTCAAAAAGTCATAAAAAACGTCATAGTATAGTATGGCGTTTTTTTCGGCCGAAAAAAGTCAAAAAAATTTTATATAGTGAGGCGTCAAAATCTTGTAAGAAAAGACAGTATATTAAGGTTTCAAATTTGGCAAAAAAAAAAACATAATATAGTAAGGCATAAAAATGTCACATCATCCTTTAATAAGGCTTTAAAAAGTCATAGTATAATAACGTATAAGTCTGCGCCCTGCTCATATATCAGTCACAAAAATCTTCTCTTACATCACCCTAGTTACTCTGACATGATCCACAGTTTGAGTTCAGGTGGAGAAATGTTTTACATGTCATGTATTTTTCTGGTTTCTGTTTCCTGTTTGCAGCTGAATTTTCAAATAAAAGCAAATTTTAAAAAAAGACAAAGCAACAAGCAAATGTTGTGATAGTATACATTGTTTTTTTCCATTTACCAAAAGATAAAATTGAAATTACCCTTATTTTTTACAGTGATTTTTATTTTATTTACTTCAGTATTAGTTTTTTTTTTTGTCTGTGTGTGTGTGTGTGGTATTTGTACATTCAGTCATACAATAATGCCCCTGGCACAGAAGGAGACAAACACAATAGAGATGAGATAGAGACACAAACACAAACACACACACACACACACACAGACACAGACAGACTTATCTTACATCAGTTGTGAGGACACTCACTGTAATAATGCCTTCTTGGTGTCTAACCCCAAACTAAACCTGATCCAACCTGAACCCTTAAACGGCCTTTTGAAGGTTTGACGACCAGACATGTGCTCACTGTATGCTCAGACTGGTCCTCACAACGATAGAAGCACATGTGCACATGTACACACGTACACACACACACACACAGACTTTCCTCGGCAGATCTAAAGCTCCATGTCTGGATGCTGAGTTTTCCTCTACAAACCATCACTGTTAGAAAAATGAAATAATTCTTAACAAGGGCATTTTCATCAATACTGCAGATTAAACATCTACGTTACAAAGATCTTCGCTTCTCAAACTTAAGATAAGAAAATAAAAATCCCTACTCAAACCTTTGAAGGGCATTACAACGGGATGGACAGTACCTGGAGACGGGGGGTTTTATTTCTTTCATGTTATTTCTTCCTGTCTGGGCCTATTTCCTCCCATCTGATGTAAATGCTCATGTGTATTTATGTTGTTTACAAAGACAAAAACAGCCTTTCCCACACGTCTTCAGTCCAAATGACACGGTTGGTTTTGTTTTTAACAGCAATGAAAACTGGTTCTCAGCTTGTGGACAATCATAGCGTTTTATAGCATATTTGTTAAATCAGCTGTACACGTTTGTCTCTGTATTTAGCTACAACAGTGAAAAATAAGGTACAAGATTTACATTTCACACCACATCTTCCTTTGTCATCATCATCATCATCATCATCCCAATGGAGAAGGACTGGGTTTTGTAAAGATGGCCACCTCTCAGTTTGACGTCTCTGACGTCTGTGGATTCAAGCTGAACACTTATTAGAAATTGAAATGTTTGTTTGTGCAACATGTTTTATGTGTAATATACCATTATGCTGTGATGTCAATAAAACATAAGACATGAAATAGGTTGTTTGGGAAAGTAAATATGAAGAAAATAGATAAATGAAGCTGGATTTTACAGAAATGTTCTGCATTCACCAAAGGAAAAAACAGTTGGAGACTTTATCTTCTGATTTTAGGTTTGTCACTTCTCTCATAATTCAAATGTCTTTAACAGATATCCATCCTCCACTTCTGTCCGCATCAGATCAGATGGCACATCATCTGATCAGTTTAAACGCTGCTATGCACTATTTACTTGGATGGTGTTGCTATGGAAACAGCTGGTGTTGTCTAATCTTACATTAGCCACTGAGGTTACTTTTCCTCCTTCACTTGAAGCTGTGAAATGTAACCTCAGTGGCTAATGTTGTAATTTTAATCCCTGAATCACGAAATTAATATCACCAAATTATCAGAGCCTGACGACTTAATGGTAATTTTTTTAAAGATACTGAGTCGTAAATACATCAAAGATACATCTACAATGTTTTTTCCTTTGTTTGGTGAAGTCGGGCTTTTTTATGTTACAACAACAGAGAAAATGAAATCACAGCTGCTGTTAATTAACAGGGTGGAGAAGGCAGCAGCACTGACACCTGATGTTAGGAACAAGATATCAAAACAGGAGGCCGCCATCTTTACACACCTGGTCTGTTCAAGTTATAAGAGCAAAGAGTCATGTGATTCCAGCAGAGTCACTGACCACACCCTCCAACCCAGAGCCCCCCACCTCTTCTACAGAGAACGGAACTAGAAGGTAAATCTGGAGTTCCTAAAACTCAGAGCTAACATGTAGCATTAGCTGTGTAACACTGATGAACTCAGTTGTTCATCTGTTAAATATCTGTCATCTCCACTGAGTCTCTTTGGTTTTGAGTCAAAAAGTCAAACTAAAAAGAGGCAGGAAGCTCCACAGCAGCTGCTGGGGAGGAAGGTTTCACCAGGTCAGGGGCTCTGTTTTAAATCTTATTACATGTGGTCGACATCACGTCACACAGGTTTCTGTTCATGTGCAGAATCATCTGCTGAGCTGTCTGTCCTTCTGTCAGAGACTAAGGCCCAAGTTTACTAAAAGATGTTCAGAAGAAATGAAGAAGAGCAAACTTCTTGATTTCTCCTTACAGGCACTTGTCAGGCCGAGAAAATGGAAGCATCACTTTCACAGAAAAAACCTTTGAACGGTGACTTTTAATTTTGCCTCAGCTGAAACGCTGTGAAAACCCAGGGAACCGCTGTCCCCTGTGTCCTCCTGCTCTTCAGCATCTTTAGCACTTTACATGGCAGAAAATAAAATTCCTCAGATCCTGTTTCCTCTGGTCTACGTTGTATTTTATGACCAAACTGAAACACTGAAGTCGTGCAGAGTCCAGAGGAGAGGCTGAGCGGGAGGACTCAGACGACAGCGGCTTCCCTTCACAGTGAAAGCACAGAGGCGCCGCCATGATGCCGTTTGTTCGGCTCGTCACATTTCACCATCCATTCCTTTATCTCGTTTCATTTCATCACCATAAGGTTACTAAGGTTATTCTCTGGAGGCTTCGCTATAAATGGTGATATGTTAGCCAACTCAATGCTAACAGAACAAGCTAACTGAGTTAACGTAGCTGTACTGTAGTTGCCACCGGGTGAAACGAAGCTTTGGAGTGGTTATACTGACATGAACTGAGAGCATCTGTGTGTTGTGAATCACATTATGAGGGGAAATGTCTGTATTGGCACTTGGGTTGGTCAAAGAGCGGCACATCAGCATCGTTAGCATACAACACGTTGGTCCCCCTTTTTCATTTCAGTCAGATAGCTCACTGGTTTCACTGTGGGATGCTAACGGTGCTAACTGTACGCGTGAGTGTAGAAACATTTCCCCGAACAGTGTGACACAGTCCTGCTTAATGTGAACTACAGCTGAAAGATTTGTGTGATCCGTGCACGTGACCCTGTGCTTCTCCTGAACAGTGACACTGGCTTTGTCTTTCGCACCATCACAGTTTCTGCCCATGTGGCTTTAATGAGGTAATTTGTTCCTGAAAATACCTGGACACACCTGGATCTGAGTCAGTCTCTTGTTTCTGTCAGTCCGTCTCGTCTGAGGAGGTTTAGAGTCACGTGAAGATCGACCCTGGATATGGAAAACAGATTCATTAAGTCAGCGATCGTGTGAAGTGTCAGATTCAGCCAAGAGAAGTTTGGTTTGTTTAATTCTAAACAGATTCTGATGATATTCAGGAAAACACAACTCCTTTCACTCACAGGAAGGACAGAGAGGAAGTAAAGAAGGGAACCAGAGGAAGAAGGGAAGGCGGCACCAGTGATGATCCCCTCAGAGATGAAGTCAAATAAAGGCACAACACTGAGGACATCAGGAAACTTCAGTGGTGAGAAGGATGGAGACATCAATGAGATGAAGGGGAAAGGAAACAAGGCGAGGAGGGAGGAGGAGTGAGGAGGTAAGGAAGGAGGAGTCATTCAACGGAACTGGAAGACGAGAGAGAGGAGGAAGTGGACACAGTGAGTGGGAAGGACATGGCAAGACAAAAGGAGACGAAAGAAGACAGGAAAGATGGCAAGATGAGAAAGAAGACAAAAAAAGGGGATGCAGAAAAGAAAGGAAAGACAAGAGGAGGAGACAAAGAGGAAGGAAACAAGGAAAGAGGGGAGAGGATGCTGGAGGAAGTCCAGCCCAGTCCAGGTTGTTTTGTGATATCGGCAGTTCAGATCAGTCTAAAAAAAACCTTTATTTCTAAAGTGTATATTTACAACATGGAGGTTTGAGACTCGCCCTAACCTGGTCACATTCTTCTTCTTCAACCAGTTTGGAGAAAATTGTGTAAAAAACATTAACGTCTCTAATCAAAGAGAAAAATCCAAACTAAATAAAAACAAAGAAACATTCACAATAAAATATTATGTGACTACACGTTTTCAAAGCAACTAATAAAATATAAAAACAGAACTTTACCACGTAGAAAAGTTTGAGGTATTTCTGGTGTATTGAGGTGATCTGTGGTTCATGAGCTGTATTGTTTTGATGTCTTTTTATTTTTTCTATCTTTCCACTCGATTATTAGTCAAAGTTCTTCTCCTTCACGCGCCGTCGTTCCCGCGGTCGAACGTGCAACGTTTTCCAAACGCCTCCCGTCGCTTCACTAACTTCGTACGGAATTAACAATAAAAAGGAACATACAGAAATATATTCATCTTTGAGTTTGAATCATCGTCAGCAGCATCGTAGACATTCACTGTTACATGTATGGCATCACAGAAGGAACAAAAAACATAAGGTACAAATGAAACATTTTAAAAACAACATGGTTCCTTTTCTTTTTTTTCAGTTCTTATCACTTCATCATTTGTGTTGATGCACAAAGGATGAAGCGAGGTTCTGAGCTGGACTCTTCGTGGCCGGTTTCACGTCCGGTTTTGGTCCCGGTTGAAGAATAAGAGCAGATTGTAGCAGGTAAGTGAGAAGGAGCCTGATGACCTTTGACCTCCGCAAACTTTGACCTTTACACTGAAGAAAAATGTAAATGTGGAAACCAGAGTTTTGATGAATCTGTCCAGGCACCAACATCACAGCATGACTGCTGTTGTCTTCCTCGCGTGTGTGTCGCTCGCGTGTGTGTCGCAGGCTGTGATCAGTGTCGGATCAGCTGCAGAAACACAGCTGCGCAGCCTGAACGACACAACGACACTGTGTGATCGCTGCACTGATCTGAACAGATCTCTGCTGCAGCTCAGCCAGAATGCTGAGGAGGTCAAAGGTCACCGGTCCTTCACTTAACCTCCCAGTAAAACACAACCAGACTGAACAAATAGGAAACAATCAGCAGGTACAATCTAACACCAACATTCAAAAAAGGAAACTCATCATCTGTCACATCATGTGACACACACACACACACACACACACTCGGACCTAAATGCATAAGCCGCTCTATGCATCCTGAGGTCTTGCACCTTTTGTTCAGGGTATCACGTTTCCCCTTGTTTGTTTGGGCACCTTACAAATTTACATATTCAGAACAGCCAATAGGCTTTGAGCACCCTCGGATAAACTCCTCCCACCAAAGTATTTAATCCACCACACCTGTTGTTGTCCCCGCCCCTTCCTGCCTGTAAAGACTTGTGGGTGGCGTCGCATCACATTGACCCCGCCCCCCAACCCCTGTAGACCTGGTTACCTGAGAGTTTTATTTCCGAGCCAACCAAAATGCTGTGGTTGAGCGCAGTCGGCCAATCAAATCTCTGCATGCAAGATGTTTACCTCCTGGTTCCTGACAACCAATCACATCAGAGTCTCTCAGCCTTCAACCTCAAATTAAAACAGCTGAACACAAAAAAGAGAGAAAGAAACCTTCACCTTAAAAACACTGTACAGTCCTTCAGGCTTTTGTTTTTCATGTCCTTCCTTCTGACCTCACTTCCTGTTTCCCATTTTTTGGATACAACCCGTTGGATCCGAAGGTTTGTCCTGTGTGAATAGTGGCGTGGTCACGGCCGAAAAATAGAAAAGAAGAAGAGTCCGAGAGAAGGTAGAAAAATTGAAGTTTAAAACCTTTGCTGTCGGTGTTTGTGTAACAGTCATCGCGTTCCTACAAGGGTTTTGCAGCACTGTAGTAAAAAAACGTCCCAAAGGTAGATTGATGGTAGGTGGTTGCTAGGTGACGAGGTTGCGAAGTTGCCAGGTAGGCAGATAAATCCGAATCTGTCGGAGGAGTAGAAGAAGACAGCAGAGGGAGGAATGCACGAGGAAAACCTCGCTGAGGTACCTGGAGATAAAAGAGCATTCACTGAGTCGGGACCTGAACGCGTTTCAGTGTTAGGTTTTCCTGTGTGTGTGAGTGTGTGTGAGTGTGTGTGTGTGAGTGTGTGTGAGTGTGTGTGAGTGTGTGTGAGTGTGTGTGAGTGTGTGTGAGTACGCAGGTTTACTCTGTTTTTACAGGAAACACACACTCACTTGGTTTAAAGAAAGACATGAGGAAAACAAACGAGGACGTGTGCTGGTTTGTATTCGTCCGAAAGGAAAAGAAAAGGAGACGAGTTCAAATCACAATCCAGAGATAAAATAGCAGCTGCTTTAACGCCGAGTTTCTGGTTGGTTGGAAAATTCCACTGAGAAAAGATGGCGTGTGTGTGTGCGTGTGTGAGTGTGTGTGAGTGTGTGTGTGTGCGTGTGTGCGTGTGTGAGTGTGTGAGTGTGTGTGTGTGCGTGTGTGTGCGTGTGCGTGTGGTTTAGTGTCCTTCGGTCGTATTCAGAGGAAGTTGAACCGAACATCAGGAAAAATCCCCGGTAACAACAGGCCTCCAGAAAAGTTTGGTTTTGTTTTGTTAGATCTCTACTTCCTCCTCATGTGCTGGACTCTTTGGGTGGCAGGTCCACATTGGTTACCATGGGAACAGGTGCGACCGTGGAGACCAGCAGGGTGTGGCGGTCGGAGGTAGCCGGGGTGATGGTGGCGGTGAGGCGGCGGACCTGGGAGATCCTCTCCTCCACGCAGCCGGCCGACAGACGAGCCTCGGCGTCGTGATCCCAACACTCCTCCACCGTCTCGCAGATCTGAGCCAGACCCTGGAGACAGGATGGGACGGGGAGGACACAGAGAACGTCCAGAAATGAAAATCTAATTGCTGTCTGTCAGACAGGAGCTGCATATTGTATATACTTCAAAATAAAAGCACAACAGTTAATATCCACTGCTCTGTTTCTGTGCACTCACACTGTGTTTGAGCCAGAGGTCTTTGAAGGACGGTCTCATCTTCTTGTGGACGACAGTCTCCTGCAGGTCCTCCAGTGACGGATGCTGCCCGACCTCCTCCTCAAACGGCAGCATGTACTCGTCCACGGGACCTGACGGAGGAAGAAGAACATTCAACTTTCCAGCTGCTGCTTCATGCGTCGCCTGCAGGTTAAACGTGCTCTTCTATTAGAATACCTGAAGTATGTGTGTGTCTGTGTGTGTGTGCGTCTGTGTGTGTGTTACCGTCAGCAGCCTTGCAGCGAGACACCAGCTCCCACAGCACCAGGCCCATGGCGTACATGTCGATTCGAAGGAAGGCGTCTCGTTGGAAGTTGATGGCTCCTTCTAAGACCTCCGGAGCCATGTAACGCCTGGTCCCTACCTGCACACGCACACACACGTTTAACAATGTTCAGAGTTTAGCTGGAGCTTTTCTCCACAGTCTGCACCGTCAGAGCAGCTCACCTGTCCATGTGTCTCTCCAGGTGGTTTCCCCGGCTCGAAGACAACGGCGAGACCAAAGTCACCGATTACTGCTGTGAGGTCTGAACGCAACATGATGTTCTTACTCTTAAAATCCCTGAGACACACACACAGAATTGTACATCAAACCATCAGTGGCTCCATCATGTGGCAAAGTGCTGTCACTGAGAGACGTATTCATTAGATCTTAAATACACAGTAATATAAATGATAAATATAGTTTGAATCAAAGCTTCATTATCTAAAATGATAAGAATAAGATAAGAATTTCGCTGTCTGAGCAGCAGGTGAAGCCATGTGACCTTCAACCTTCCTAAAACCACCCCGTGGTTTGGCGGCAGCGGTGGCGGCGGTGGCGGCGGCAGCGGTGGCGGCGGCAGCGGCGTGCTGTGGGGAGGATTTGTTTTTGCACACCTGTGAGCGATGGCTGGTTTGGGTCCTTCTCCTTTCTGTCGCGGGATGTCTTCGTGAAGGTAAGCCAGGCCGCACGCCATCGACTCGGCTATGTGACACAGCTCGGACCAGCTGACCACGTTTCCCTTCAGGAAGTCGCACAGGGAGCCCTGCAGAGACACGTCAAACCCGTCAAGCGTTAGGGTCAGTCTTTACAAACTCATCTCCTCATTCTGAAGTTCAGTAAAGATCCAAACGTTTCTGACGTTGTTCTAAAATAAAGCAGAATAAATAACACGGAGTGTGTGATCTGAGCAGCTGCAGCGACACGACTCTAACGACATGAAGCTGTTTCAATAATACGCAAACATCAAAGAACAAAGAGACACTGACAACAAGAAAAACAGGATTCTAGTCAATTTAAAGTAAAACTTTATGGACTTAATCACAGAAAAAACTTTATTGCAGCGCAGCAGAGTTTACGAACCACGTGATGGGTGAGCTGGCGATGGTCACGGTTTCATTTTGTATTTTCGTACAGTGTAAATAAAATAAATTTATGACAGTTTCTCAGATCAAAACATGTTTTGTGATGTTTAAGATGAAGAGCTGTTCTTAGATTTCAGCGTCATCATCATGTGGTGATGCAGCAGGAACTTCCTAAACCTGCAGATGGTGCGTTCAAAGACACTGCTGCACCTGAGACTGGAGTGTTGACTGTGGAAGGACTCAGGTTCTCTGTCCTTAAACGCACCGACAGTGAGTCTCCACCACATTCGTAGCTCTGAGCGTGACAGTGTCTCCCCTCCCTCCCTCCTCTTCCTCACCCTCTCGTGGAACTCGGTGATGAGCCACAGTTCGGCCTCCAGGTGACTCCCCCGTTTCTCTGCGGCGATGAACCTCAGGATGTTTCCGTGCCTCATACCCGGTGTGGTGAACATGTCCCTCTCGCTCTGCCACGACTCTTTATTCTGTGAGACGAGGACGAGGAGCAGATGTCAAAAGATGTTCAGACAAACAGAAGCAAACAGCGAGGACACGTCTGAGTCTGTACCTGGATGGGGAAGATCTTGACGGCCACGTATTCGTTCATCATCTGGGCCTTCCAGACGCAGCCGAAGCGCCCCCTAGCCTTAATCTCCAGCAACTGCAGAGGCTTGAGACCAAGCAGGGGGGAAGCAGGAGGAGGACCAGGGTCCTGGAGGACACAGAACAGGGAGGTTTGATTTCTTCACTAAAATTAAAAATGATAAAGGTTTGATATCATCTGAAAGCAGAACAGATGATTTCTGAATGATGCATTTAAAACAAAGACAATAAGTAAAACTTGGACAGTGTGTGTGATTCAGCTGAACGCAGGAAAGCTCTGTCTCTCAGTAATGTCCTCTCTGAGTCAGTGTCCGCTGTCGGTGTGGACGACGTTACAGAACCAGCCTTTGTACAAAGTGGAATCAAACACATGAACATATCCAGGTTTCACTGTTTGACACAAAGACAAACGTTTGATCCTGATGAAAAAAATCTCTGAGCTGAGAGGAAACAGAAACGCTGCCGTTCCACCGAGCTGTCACCAGAGGGCGCTGTGGCTTCATGTTTTCACTGTGAGTGAGTGAGAGACACAGAAGGAGGTTTTATTTTTCACTTCTTTATTTTTTAATTTTTTGGGGGGGTTTTATTTTTTTAAGGGGCGGTGTTGGGTTTCAGACTTTTCCTCCCTCCTTTTCTTCCTCCCTCTCAGAAAAAGATTAAAACTCCACGAACAAACATCCTCGGCCTCAGACTGTTCGGACAAAGCTGCTCTGCGTTCCAGGAAAATCTTTAAAGCCACGTTATCGCGACCTGTCAGCGTCCGCGTGCATGAGGACACCCGTGCGCGAGCTTTAAAAGTCAGCTCGGGTCAAACTGTGGTTTAATGTGGGTTAGATTTCAGGTGTGTGTGGACGCAACACATCAGTGAGTCCTCAGAAGTTTGTGTGCGTGTGCACGTGTGCACCTCAATGATGTCCACGTGTCCGTACGGAGGTTTCCGGTGGCGGTACATCCAGACGGCGGTGAGCAGAGCCACAGACAGCACGGTGACAGGCAGCAGGCAGTAAATCATCACGTTTAACACGCCGACGCTGGGGGGCGGGGCTTTGATCACTGACACACACCGGAAAAAACACACAGACAAAACTGTTAATGTTAAAAATATAAAGATAGACACACACACACACACACACACACACACACACGACGACTCACCTGGCCCCGTGACGTCAGGCAGGTGTGTGAACCTCTCGTTGCAAAAACTTCCTTCACAGCAGCAGAAGAAAACCTGAGGACTCTCCTCCGTCGCCACACACTCCTGTCTGAGAGACGGAGACAGACCTGTGATGCTCAGGTGTTGGACATGAGGATGTTTTAACGGTGGCTCAGTACGAGACGAGGTCACCTCAGTCCCATCGATGGAAATGATCGTACACATCATCATCATCATCATCATCGTTATTACAGGATTCCTGAATGTTCATGATACAAAGGACTGAACTATTGTTCAAATAGAATTTAACAAAAACACAATTATTGTGTAACTGGAAACACTGAACCCGGGACAGAGGCCTGGTCCGTCTGTCCCAGGCCTCAGAGACCTGGGACGGACATCTGCTGAGGACATGATGCTAATCAGTGCAAACAAGGTTCATAGTGTGAGAACGAGACACCGTCCTCAGAGACGTCAGCGTCTCACACATCAGACAGAGTTTCTGATTGGATTCTGTTCACACAGGTTAAAGTGAAACACCTTGTGCACCTGCGGGCTGCGTTCACAGTCCCCCACCATCTGACACACTGACGCAGCACATTCACCTGCACGTGTGCTGTGGTGTCCATCATTCCTCTGAGATCATCGCTCCTCTCTTCTTATTAAAAAACAGGATTAGAGTTTGGGGCTTGTTGCTTTTCTGTAATATAAAATAATTTGAAGACAGAGTTTCTGATGTTCGAACGTTTGCACTCAGACCTGGAATCAGATTTTATCTTCAAACAAAAGCTTCTGTTTCCTTTCATCAAATCTCAGATCTTTGATTTTTCAGTAGAAACACTGTTTGACTCAGTGGAAGAATCGGCATCATGTTTCTGTCCATGCAGCTCCTGTGTGGTCAAACGTTCAGAGTCTGAAACCCGAAGTCTCTGTGGACAGAACTGAGACCGCTGTCTTCCCCTGCGCCTTTTACACCACGCCCAGTCACAGCACCTGTCAATCAAACTGGGGGTAGTGGGGATGATGGGAAATGTGTGCAACTGTTTCCATTAGCAGCTTAACTCAGTAAGTGAGTTTGACAGAGGACGGGACTGATTAACTGCTGGTTCAGGGTTCACGCCTGAGGCTTTGTCTCTGGACAGGAAGTAAGTTAAACACAGCCTCGGCCTCCGCTCGGGCCGGGGTCTTAAAGTCGGGTCATGTGTGCACACGTGTGTGTTCGTACCGGTCGTAGCAGTTGAAGTCGTCCAGCCAGCAGCCCTTCTTCACCAGCTCGATGGAGCCCGAGTTGTTCCTCCAGGAGGCGTAGCAGTGCGAGCGTTTGTCCTTCTCGCCCTCGCAGCGCTCCACCCCGCTCTGATTGGTCTTCTCGATCTCGAAGTTGACGTTGTAGTACAAACACTCCCTGGTGTCTGCCTCCCCGTGGCTCAGCCCTGCAGCACACACACACAGCTGATCAGTGCGACACGACCGGCTGCAGGGGGCGCTGTGCTGCTGCACAAGCTTCAGTTATTACACCATTAGAAATTCACAGACACACACACACTCATCAAACTCCTGAAAGTTAGAAGCCGCCGTGGGCGTCGATGCTGCCGTCTGATAATCCATGGCGCCTCAGTCCCTGACCTCCGACCCCTTCATTCAACAACTCCACCAGCATCAGTAACAGCATTAGAGCTTTTTAATCACACTCATCTTATTAAAGCACAGAGAGAAGAAAAGAAGCAGCATAATGAGTCTGACTGCCCACATCTAACAGGTGAGCCCCGCTTTCACCTGAGACAGCGTTTGACATGTGGACAAAAGTCTGGACGGACAAAAAGATCAGTCTGTGTGTGTGTGTGTGTGTGTGTGTGTGGGGATCACACTGGATCACTGTGATACTGAAGGAAACGTAAAAACAGCAGAATTCTGAATGGAGTTCTGCAGCTCCACCTGCTGACAAACTAACTTCCTGTTGTTTACAACACCTGTATGCACCTGTACCTGTCCCTCTCACCTCACACTGCTTCCCTCTGTCGTCTCCTTTATTTCTGTTCTTCTCTTCCACACTTCCCCTCTTTCACTCTGTTTGTCCCTCACTTTTGTTCCTCCTGTCTTTATCCTTTTCCCCTCCTTCCTCTTTTCTTTACTCCTTCCTCTTCTCCATCCACCTCTCATTTCTCTTTTCATTTTTCTGTCCTCCCTCTTTCTCTTCCTTTTCTCTTGTATTCCCTTTTCCTCCTCCTCATTTCCTCCATCTTTCACCTCCACCCTTCTTTTCCTTTTCTCCTCTTTGTTTTCACACACACACACATACACACACACACGCATGTGCACAAATACCGAGTGGTTACTTATGGGCACCAGATGTGACCTCTGACCTCTGAGGTCATACAAGAATGAGGTCATCACTAAAAGAACACTCTCTCACACTCTCTCTCTCACACACACACACACACACACACACACACAGCAGCTAAAGATGTGACTTTAGTCTCTTTCAAAATAAATTGCACAGCAGATGAAGAGTGAAGTGAAACTGTGCTTCTGGCAGCTTTTACTGTGACAGATGTTACAGCCAATCTGTGCATTAACTGTCGCTAGGCAACCGGAAAGGTGGGAGTATTCACCCACCTCCACCCCCCCCCCCCCCCCCCCCCCCCACACACACACACACACACACACACACACAGTACAGCTGTGGCACTGATGGCTCAGCTCAGGGTTTAAGATCATGAAGTCGTCACAGTTCGATCGCTTCTCGATACCTGGCTGTTCATTTCTAAACACACAGGAACTAAAACACAACAACTGTAAAGTAAGACAACTCCTGCAGAGACACGGGGTCTTTGCAGGACACAGGGTTTCTGCAGGAGACCGGAGTCTAAAGACGGAGGAGTCGTCGGAGTTCACCTCACCGCAAATTTATTACAAATAACTGATCAATCTAATCACGTATGAGGTGAGAAGCTACGAGTGATCCCAGCTGTAAATACCAAACTCTCTGCTTCAGACAGTTCTCAGGTCTCTGGCTCCTGCTGCTGGTCTAATCTGAACTCTGACCTCTCAGGTCATCAGGCTGCTCGCTGGCTCCGGAGTGTAAAACCACACACGGAGCAGCAGCATGTAGTTACTGTCCACCTTTAGGTCCAAAGCTGTGACTGAGCCTTGAACACGCCCCACACTCCTTCAGCTGGTTCAGTCAGAGACACGTGGTCGACCTGAATTAGTAACAACACCGGAGCCTCTCATGTCCTCACTCTGTCTCACACTGTCTCACACAGTAACTACACTCTGACTGTGTAATACCACAGAGTACACAGAGTATTCAGCAGTACTGTTCGCAGTAAGGCAGCTTGTTGTCTGCTGTCTGAAGTCTCATCAGTATTCTTGAGGTCGACCTTGGTCACCATGGAGATCTGTGAGCTAATGAGCCAAGCAGCTGTCAGTGTGTGTGTGTGTGTGTGAGAGAGAGAGAAACTTGACATTTAGTCCAACTTCTTTTTCAATTAAAAAGTTGAGCAGAGTTAAAGAAAGTTCAGGAAGAGAAGAAGGAGCTGAGACACACACACACACACACTCACACACTCACACACACACACACACACACACCACAAGGGGAACATCTGTCCGCCTGTCCGCTCGTCTCTCTGATGCAGAATTAAAGGCATAGTTCAGATATTTTTTAACGTGAACTGTTTAAACCAAACTGGCTCCTGGAGCCGCAGAAACAGACGAGCTCTTTGACCCAGAACTCACTGCAGAGCTACAACCTGAACTCCAAACATTTCCACCATCGCTGTGTCAGACCGGCCGCTCCATATGGTAACGAGCGTTTCCATGGCAACAGACCTACGGCAGCCTGCGCGGGGACATGAGAGGCAGAGAGACACAAAGACACGTCTGATGTGCGGGTGGAAAGGTCACCCGTCTCGCTCTCTGCAGACCAGCTCTATTGTTAGTGTGTGAGATGGTGTGACCGTGTGTCAACACACAGACACACACTCTACACGTACATATATATATATATGCTAATCAACCTTATGTGCGTTTGTGAATAATGTCATTATGGAGCAGACGTCCAGATGTCGTCCATCAGTTCATTACTGACCTGATGAAACTGTTACTGAGAGTCTTCGGCTTCATTTCATTGGTCAGAGCTGGAGCAGCTTCACGATGTCATGATGCTGAGGACGAGACAGAACGAGTCAAAGATCAAAGATCAATTCCCTGATCGAACATTTGGCTCAGTGACTGAGTCTGAAGTTTGAAACCGAGCGAACGTTGAAGGTTTTAGTTTCAAATGTTTTTGTCTTTTCAGTAACTAACACTGAAGATGGCACATCTAACGGGTTCATCCTGATACAGACCATGTGACCATGAGTCGCATCGTTCAGCTGCAACAACTCAGCCACACAACCACATCTCACACAGGCCTGTGCTGTGTGTGTGTGACCTCTGACCTCCTGCGTTTCCTTGACGATATAGAGACAGACGTGTGTGAAATGCAGATCACTCAGTGTGTGTGTGCACGACTTTATCATGCAAAATGACCACATACGAATTATTCAGAGGCTTTGTGCGCTCCAGACATGAGGGTCAGAGGTCACACACACACACACACACACACACACACACACACACACACACACACAGGCATCTGGCAGACCAAGTATGTGTGTGTGCATATGTTACTGAGATCATAGGGCAACATATGAGATGCAAAACCATGGGAACTCATCTCACACACACTCACACACACTCACACACACACACACACACACTCACACACACACACACACACACTCACACACACACACACACACACACTCACACACACACACACACACTCACACACACACACACTCACACACACACACACTCACACACACACACACACACACACTCACACACACACTCACACACACACTCACACACTCACACTCACACACTCACACACACACACACACTCACACACACACACTCACACACACACACACACACTCACACACACACACACTCACACAGACACACACACACACACACACTCGCACACACTCACACACACACACACACACACACACACTCACACACACTCACACACACACTCACACACTCTCACTCACACACTCACACACGTCATGTATGGAGGATCATTACAGACAAACCAGAAACAGTTTGTCCCGTGTGCCTCTGTGACGAGCGCCATGACAACAGTCTAGCTTTTTCTCCACGGCAACGGTGTCTGAGGATCATGGGTATTGTAGTAGGTGGAGTTGTCCGACAAAACCCGATTCCTCAGAAAAGGAACTGCAGTAAAACGTAAAGCTGTGCGATGGCGGAATGACCCGGGACGTTTGCAGGGGGACACAGGGTGGAGTCTGCAGCTCAGTGAAGCCGAGCTCCATGTGAAACGACTTCCTCTCTGTCCCGAGCAGGATCCCACCGCAGCCAACGCATCTCGCCCTGAAACGGTTTGGTGTGAGGCACCGGCCCTTTCACTCTTCCTCCTCCTCCTCCTCCTCCTCACAGCCGAGTCCTGGCCTCCATCCAGCTGGATCCTGAAGTGGGCTTCCCCTCCTCAAACTCACTCTCTCTCTCTCACACACACTCTATTTATAGCCACTCACAAATCAGCCTCAACACTGCTGAACCATTCTCTGTGAAAGTGATAAGAGGAGGAGGAGGAAGGAAAGACTACACACACACACACACACACACACATACACACACACACACAAACGCATACACACACACACACACACACACACACACACACACATACACACACACACACAAACGCATACACACACACACACACACACACACACACACACACACACACACACACACACACATACACACACACACACAAACGCATACACACACACACACACACACACACACACACACACACACACACACACACACACACACACACACACACAGAGCAGCCATAAGTGCCATCAATCACAGAGTGGTCGGCCCTGACAGCACAGAGAGCTGCAGACAATAGAGTTGACCTCTAAGACAGTGGGCCTCATCGCTGGAGAGGGGGAACAACAAAGAGAGGACAGAATGGGACTCCTCCACACGTCCCTTCAGTTCTGTCCCTCCAGCCTGCAGCCTCCTCTGCTGCCTGAGCGCGTTTCTCAACTCACTCACTTTCTATTTTCAATATCTTTGTTTTTCCAGAAGGTTTTTAGGTCTGCAGCCGGCAGCATGTGGCTCAGCACAAACACAGGCACCAGGATCTGCAGCTGACGGAGGCTGTGGAGAGGCTGAGCCGCTGGTGCAGTTCAGCTGTGGTTGATGGGACTGAGGGGTTGAACATGGATTCATTGACCATTTCAATGCAGAGTCAGGGAATTTAAGGTTTTCCAAAGGAAAAGGCCCCAGACAGGGAGTTCCTCCTTTAAGAGGTTCTGGGGTTGACTGGGGTTCTTGGGTTCTTTCAGGGAGCTCCAGCGTTTTTTGCTTTTGAGCAGAAATAAAAACCTGGTTCCCAGCTGTGGTGAAATGTTGTTCCTGTTGTTGTTGGTTCTCTGTGGAACATAAAGAACAGTAGCTCCAGGTTTCATTGTCTTCAATCAGACGTGACGCCTGCTGACAGATTCAGAGCTGCAGCTGTTTGCAGCTCGCAGGTTTACAAACACACAGATGTCGGCCATAATTCAGATGCCAGCACAATGAGCATATGTGCAGAACGTGTGAGTGAGAGAACAGATGGCTGCTGCTGCTTTAACGACAAGCACAGAAATATCAGCAGGAAATGTTCAGAGAGAAGACTGGGAGTGTTTACCACAGACTGTGCACACGCTCAGGCAGCGTCACAGCCTCCTAATATGCCCCGCATCTCCTTTAATACCCCCACCACCCCCCCACCACCCACCCCCCACCCCCCACAGTCCTGGGTCATGTTCAAAAACCCAGTGAAAGGACCAAGTTAACCTCTGGTGTTGTCCTGGACTCATAAAACCAGTTCAGAGCTCACTCCTGAATTTTTATGTTGCTTCAAACAAAACACCAGACTTCAACTGTGCCACAACACCACATGTGAGTGTGCACGAGGCCGAGTGTGCACGAGGCCGAGTGTGCACGTGACTGATGACGTTTTAACAGCTGATAAGAGGAGTCGCTCAGTCTGATGAAATCCCAACAGATCAGCGCTGAAGGGGAGGAAGCAGCAGATAAGACGAGCAGGATTAGAGTCTGTTCTGTTGTTGTCGTCCAGACAACATCTGTCCCCGTCATCTCTGAGAGACCAGACAGGACACACACTCACAGCCTGTCCCCCACCGACCCCCACCCCCAGAAAAGAGAGAAAGAGAGAGAGTCATTCCTCTGGTCCTTAAGGGACAGAGGGGGAGAGGGAGGTGGCAGCATGGGCCCCTGGGAGCCGTCAGTTTGTCAATGAAAGACACACACACACACACACACACACACACACACACACACACACACACCTCCTCCCATCTGCAAACACAAAGCAGACCAACACTTTACTGTTGTTGTTCTATACCGTGACCACAGAGGCTGCTGGAATCTGATTGGACGGTTTGAAAGGCGCGGGACGTCCTGCTCTGATATGACGTCCATGAGTCTCTGAATAATCCAGCATCAGAGCTACAACATCGAAACCTGTGAGGAAAACTAACCTGCCTGCAGGTGAGAAAATACGAGCGCTCACTGATTCACCCTCTCATTTCATCACAGCACTGCGTTCACCTGTCTGACGCTCTGATGAACCGACGCGTTCTGTGCTGCACCACCTGGAGGACGCAGGAGTCGTCCTCTGAGAACAGGATACATCAGGCTGCACCACACAACGACCTGACGACAGTCACTGATCCGATGTGTTTCCAGTGTTCGTTCGATCATAAGGCTGAAAAGCAGCGTGTCTTTCTGCTGATTCCAGCTTTTATCACACTCACTATACCTGAAATGATCTACATAAACAAGTCCTGTCAGTGGAGAGAGCTTTGAAACAACAAAGTCACAGCTTTCATTCACAAGGCTGCGATTTCCTATTAACGTCCCGGGAAGTGTCTGTGACAGAACGTGGAACTAACAGTGAGAGAACGGTTCTGGGTTCTCAAACTTCTCCTCCTCCCACAGTACTGATCGCTCAGAAAGCAGCTCAGCTAAGATGCAGACATTCATTAGACGGAGAGCAGCGAGTGTAATGAAACGTTGACGCTGCAGCTCAGTTACAGTAAACACGCGACCATCAGGACGAGACGAGACGAGAAACCTGACGGACACGGACACGTTAAAACCACGTCTGTCTCCACGAGCTGGAAAATCACAGCCACTTTCAGACGGTTCTGATTTACAGGAAACAAACACATCAACAAAAACTTCATTAAACCACGACACAGTTTACAGTGAAGCACACAGGAACGACTTACTAACACACCTGATGACACGCGTCCTGTTAAGTTTCTGACCAATCGCCAGCGGCGACAAGTGATGACTGTAGAAACCAACACGTTCCCTCATAACTGGGAGCAAACTCCAGAAGCCTTCAGTGGAAACATCTAATAAAGTTAGGAGGAAAGTTTCCAGAACATTCACTGGAAAATACACAACAGAGACACAACACTCAGAGAGACACAACAGAGACACAAGAGTCAGAGAGACATAACACTCAGAGAGACAACACTCAGAGAGACACAAGAGTCAGAGAGACATAACACTCAGAGAGACACAAGAGTCAGAGAGACATAACACTCAGAGAGACAACACTCAGAGAGACACTACAGAGACACAACACTCAGAGAGACACTACAGAGACACAACACTCAGAGAGACAACACAACAGAGACACAACACTCAGAGAGACAACACTCAGAGAGACACAACAGAGACACAAGAGTCAGAGAGACATAACACTCAGAGAGACAACACTCAGAGAGACACAAGAGTCAGAGAGACATAACACTCAGAGAGACAACACTCAGAGAGACACTACAGAGACACAACACTCAGAGAGACAACACTCAGAGAGACACAACACTCAGAGAGACATAACACTCAGAGAGACAACACTCAGAGAGACACAAGAGTCAGAGAGACATAACACTCAGAGAGACAACACTCAGAGAGACACAAGAGTCAGAGAGACATAACACTCAGAGAGACAACACTCAGAGAGACACTACAGAGACACAACACTCAGAGAGACAACACTCAGAGAGACACTACAGAGACACAACACTCAGAGAGACAACACTCAGAGAGACACAACACTCAGAGAGACACAACAGAGACACAACACTCAGAGAGACACTACAGAGACACAACACTCAGAGAGACAACACTCAGAGAGACAACACTCAGAGAGACACAACACTCAGAGAGACAACGCTCAGAGAGACACAACAGAGAGACAACACTCAGAGAGACACAACACTCAGAGACACAACACTCAGAGAGACAACACTCAGAGAGACACAACAATCAGAGAGACACTACAGAGACACAACACTCAGAGAGACACTACAGAGACACAACACTCAGAGAGACAACACTCAGAGAGACACAACACTCAGAGACACAACACTCAGAGAGACACAACACTCAGAGAGACACAACAGAGACACAACACTCAGAGAGACAACACTCAGAGAGACACTACAGAGACACAACACTCAGAGAGACAACACTCAGAGAGACACAACACTCAGAGAGACACAACAGAGACACAACACTCAGAGAGACACTACAGAGACACAACACTCAGAGAGACAACACTCAGAGAGACACAACACTCAGAGAGACAACGCTCAGAGAGACACAACAGAGAGACAACACTCAGAGAGACACAACACTCAGAGAGACAACACTCAGAGAGACACAACAATCAGAGAGACAACACTCAGAGAGACACAACAATCAGAGAGACACTACAGAGACACAACACTCAGAGAGACACTACAGAGACACAACACTCAGAGAGACAACACTCAGAGAGACACAACACTCAGAGACACAACACTCAGAGAGACACAACACTCAGAGAGACACAACAGAGACACAACACTCAGAGAGACAACACTCAGAGAGACACTACAGAGACACAACACTCAGAGAGACAACACTCAGAGAGACACAACACTCAGAGAGACACAACAGAGACACAACACTCAGAGAGACACTACAGAGACACAACACTCAGAGAGACAACACTCAGAGAGACACAACACTCAGAGAGACAACGCTCAGAGAGACACAACAGAGAGACAACACTCAGAGAGACACAACACTCAGAGAGACAACACTCAGAGAGACACAACAATCAGAGAGACACTACAGAGACACAACACTCAGAGAGACACTACAGAGACACAACACTCAGAGAGACAACACTCAGAGAGACACAACACTCAGAGACACAACACTCAGAGAGACACAACACTCAGAGAGACACTACAGAGACACAACACTCAGAGAGACAACACTCAGAGAGACACAACAGAGACACAACACTCAGAGAGACACAACAGAGACACAACACTCAGAGAGACAACGCTCAGAGAGACACAACAGAGAGACAACACTCAGAGAGACACAACACTCAGAGAGACACAACAGAGACACAACACTCAGAGACACAACACTCAGAGAGACACAACAGTCAGAGAGACAACAGAGACACACCACTCAGAGAGACAACAGAGACACGACACTCAGAGAGACACGACACTCAGAGACACAACACTCAGAGAGACACAACACTCAGAGAGACACGACACTCAGAGAGACACAGCACTCAGAGAGACACGACACTGACGTGGTGAAGAAACGCTGCTGCTGATCTGCAGTCCCTGCTTCACTGATGAGACACTTCCTGGTTGGACCTGAAACTTTACAAGCTGTTGATGCAGGAGGATAAATCCAACGCTCTGTCTCTCCCTGTGGAGCTGCTCTGGACCTCCCCTCTCCTCCCCCTCTCCTCCCCCTCCTGACCCCATGCCATCTTAGAGGAGCTGCAGAAAAAAACAGGCACTGGCCCTTTAAATCTGGCCTGTAGCTATGGGCAGACCATCCCCCCTCACCCCCCTCACCCCCCCGCTGGTGTTCAGGCCCTGCAGGGAGTCGCAGTAGTGAAGGGGCAGCTCAGTGATTCAGGCCTCAGCACTGGTTTCTGTAACAACGCCGTGATGTTGGGACCGAGAGCAGAGGGGAGGAGCCAGACCGAAGACCACGTGATGAGTCAGTGTCGTGTTCACTGATGTTTCTGAGTAAACACTCTGAACACCTGCTTCACTTTATAAACCCTGAAACAACACGTGTGCTACGGACTCATCCTGACGCTCCACGTTTCTGTAGCTAACATCAGCTGTTCGTGCACATACAGGTGAGCGTCTCCAGGCAGTCAGGAGATCACCTGGGTAAAGACGTTTAGGAGCAGCGCCGTGCGTCAGCCGTTAGTGTCGGCGGGAACAGATGAGAAGAAGAGTTTTTCACAGGGACTGTGACACTGGTGGATTAGCGAGCTGCTAGCTGCTAGCATTAACTCCAATAGGTGATGTGTACGTAACACACACACACACACACACACACAGTGCTGTCAATGATCTATGCTGGCACGTGCTCAGACCTGCTTACACTGCAGCAAACACACATTATTCCAGAGCACTGAGTTCTGATGCCAGTCCTCAGCATGACGCCGCCATGACGCACACACCTCAGACGTTCAGGTTCCTCCGCCATCATCAGGACGTCTGATGGTCCCAGATCCGTCCTGCAGCAGGACAACGAGTCCAAACCCACAGAGTCATAAAGGACATAAAGGTTGAAAGAAGGCCCAGGAACCACAGGGCTCCGAGACCACAGGAGAGTGTGTGACTGACACTTCCTGTTGAACAGGAAACTCCTGGTTGAATGTACCTGCTGTCCTGTGGACATAAAAACTGAAGGAGTTAAACTACAACACCCAAGGTGCATTTCACCTGCAGTCCATCAGATATTTGCTCACTGTGGACGGATCCACTGATCAGATCCTTTCTGATAAACTTCTGTGGAAAAGATCTGATTTTGTTTTGATAGTATAATGTTTTCTCAATGAGGTCATCGCTGAAGGGGAAATCACGTGACCGGTCATGTGACCGGTCCCCTCACAAAGCTGTAAAAACACTGTCACTCAACCCTGAGAGGCTGGAGGGACATTAAAGCCAAGAACAGGCTTCAAACTGCAGACGGCTGAAACACTGTGATGAGGACATGAAGACAGGAGCTGCCTGTCCTGCTCAGACCTGGTCCTAACATGGTCTCAGCTCTGAGTTCAGGTGTGAATGATCTGACCTTTGACCTGCAGAAACATCAACAAGGCACCAAACATCAGAGGAACAGAGACAAACACCACACGGGTCACACACCATCTCAGCCACCCAGAGACCGTGTGCGGCTGGACACCTGTAACACGTGCAACACCTGTACCGCCACACACCACCTTCATCATCTCACGTCCTGACCGGGACGTTTGGCTCTGCGTAGTATTTTTCCAGCACGCACGTGCACACGCCTCCTCCCCACTACTACGAGGCCACATGACCGAGCTCAGCCAGCCTTCATTCATTCATTCATTCCGCCCGCCGCGTGTCGTAGTAAAGCGCGCGCGGAAGGTGCCGATGAGCGCGTGCAGGCTGAATAAAAGACAGAAAAGGAGAAAGAAGAAACGTGTCCGGTGATTTTCAGAGGCTCGAGCTCTGTGCTACCGCTGCGCGGATCGATCATTGATCCGCCTGCATGCCTGAGCAGACAATGGAGCGGCAGTGTGCAGCCTGCAGCCGCGCGCACACACGCGCGCGCGCGCACGGCTGCAGCCAAACACCAGAGACAGTGAAGGCAGATGCAGCTGAAGCGACCCGCGGCCACAGATCCCACATTCAGCCGCATTCCCCCTCACCAGAGGCGGGTTAGGTGCGAACTGAGGACCGGGATCCTCAGCACACCAGCAGCGGCAGAGAAAACGAGTTCAGTCCAGATTCTCTCACACGTTCTTCTAATGTTTGTACAATATTTCTACGCGGATTTCGCCAGCTGAGCACAAACAGCTGTTCTCTGTTCGACATGTGCTGCAGCAGGAAAATACTACAGGAGCAGAACGAACCCGGCGTTTACAGGGGCCACCGAAGACCCGAACCTGGATCTCTGAAACGGATCCAGATCTCTGAGGTGGTGCTGCTCTAAAACAAAAATCACTCCTCCAGAGAAAATGCCACAATAAAAGCTCGTTTCACCCTGTGATATCTGCGAATTTCAGCCGAACCTGCGCGGTGGGCTCTGCCGCTGCCTCTGGCTTCCCGGTGGCAGTCTGGTGTGTGAGTGGACGCGGGGTTTGAAGGCTGCAGTGTTGCAACCTGCAGCCCTTTCACCCACAGAACAAACAGCAGAATGAGCCAAAGCAGCTCCTCTCTCTCTCTTTACCTGCACACAAAGTTCCCAGCAGAAGCGCACATGTCAGCCCGGAGAGCCACATATTCCCTCTAGATGGAGGCGGTCGCCGCTGCGCCGCCAGGTTGACTCCTGCTGTCCCCCGGATCCTCCTCCAACATTTAAAAGACAAGTTCGTAAGCGCAGAGGGACGCAGCCAGGCCCGGGCTCCGGGGGAGCGTCTGTGTTCAGTGGGCTTGTGTGTGTGTGTGTGTGTGTGCAGTGTGTAATAATCCAGCCAGCAGCCTCCTCCTCCTCCTCCTCCAAAACGCACCAGACCCGCACGGCTCTACGGAGAAGTTCCCAGCGGATCCGGAGCCATGCGGGGCGGGCAGCAGTGGCGGCTCAGCCCGGGGTCACTCACAGTCCCAGCCCGCAGAAAGTTCCCAAAGCAGCCGGCGACAAACACCGGAAAAGGCGGCTGGAGGTGAGAAATGAGCCCGCAGACCAGCTCTCCTCTGCCCGTCTCTCCCCGCTCCTTCTTTCTCTCTGAGGCTCAGCGCTGCTCCCTCCACCGCCTTGTCCTCCCTCTCCCTCCCTGGTCGGGGCTGCTGGGGACAAACAGGCAGGAGGATGAGTCAAGCTGCACCACCCGGACCCACATCAGCCGCGCCCTCTTTCAAAATAAAAGCCAGAGGCTCACAGCCACCATCGGGGTAGTTTGAGGATTTGAATGATGTGATTCTGAAAATCAGAAATGAAAACACAGAATAAAGGATTCAGCGTTCAGAGGTGAACTTTACAGAAAACATGATAAGCAAACAGATAAATGGACAAATGTGATCATGTCACCATCCGTCTCCCTCCCCTCACTCCTCCACTGTCTCCTGTTTAAAAAGGGAAAATACTGAGGACATCTGAACTCTTGACCTCAGGTTTTTAAAAGCCTGGGTCAGACAGCACCACGCTGTGGGTGAAATGTAGTAAACAGTGATTTCACACGTGGCCCAGAGAAGCATTTATCTGAGCCGATCCAGGCCTCTCTCTGTGGGTCTGTGTTGTCTGATCGGTCTGAGCCACCTCTGGTCCTTCTGCACCAGGAACTGTTGGACAGATCAAACACATCAGATTCATTCATGTTTATCTGTAATCATTAAAAACACCCCGCGCTGCAGCAGCTGTGGATTTCATCCCTCTGAGGGATCAGGGAATAATTCATATAAAATCTTTGTTGACCAAAGAGACACTGCATGAAAAACACCACGGGCACGTTACCTTTATTTTGATACCGTGGACCGGAAGTCTCGTCTTTTGCTCTGCCGGCTTGACGGTGTTTGGTGCAGCCAGGCTGAACTGAGTCCAAGATGGCTGCTAAAGGAGAGAGAGAGGGAGAGAGTGCCCGGATGTTTCGATACAAAGGGAGAAATGGAAGCTCCCACACGAGCTGTTTCTCTCCACTGTCGCCTTCAGTGCTGATCTGGGGTCAGACTCTGGGTCTCTGTAAAGCTCTGTGAGGCCTCTGAGAGGGGGGGGGGGGGTGAGAGGGGGAGAGAGAGAGGGAGACAGAGAGGGAGAGGAGAGAGAGAGAGGGAGACAGAGAGGGAGAGGAGAGAGAGAGGGAGACAGAGAGGGAGAGGAGAGAGAGAGGGAGACAGAGAGGGAGAGGAGAGAGAGGGAGACAGAGAGGGAGAGGAGAGAGAGAGAGGGAGACAGAGAGGGAGAGGAGAGAGAGAGGGAGACAGAGAGGGAGAGGAGAGAGAGAGGGAGACAGAGAGGGAGAGGAGAGAGAGAGGGAGAGAGAGAGGGAGAGGAGAGAGAGAGGGAGAGAGACCTCCTCTGCTCCTCCAGCATCACAGTGACTGTCACTGAATAATATGAATATTGTGATCTACTGGTCAACACCATTGACTCTTGGCTCCCACAGAGGCATGCTGGGTAATCAACGCTTACACAACACGCTGGTCTAATGTAAACTGTGAATAAAGTCAGAGTGTGTGAGATAAAATGACTTCACGTCATTTAATTTCTGATTTTTTTGTGTGAAAGTAGAAATGAAATTCATTTCTTTGGCTCCTCCTTCTTCTGGTCTCTGACTCCAACACCGTGTCACAGGTCTGAGCACCTGAGCAGAAGCGTCCCAGCAGCTCTGACCTTTTAAAGCTGATTAAGGTGCAGATAAAAGTGCCCAACAACGAGGATTCGTTGGAGACTGAGACGGAGCTGCAGCTAAGCTGGAAGCCATCTTTAAGGTTCAGTGCTGGTGCTTCTCTCAGCAGCTGGACTCCA
>NC_054413.1:467362-477362 GCF_017976425.1 Toxotes jaculatrix
ACTGACACACACACACACACTGACACACACTGACACACACACACACACACACTGACACACACACACACACAGATTTAACTTGCCCGGGGATGTAACATTCATGGTTTCTTTTCCGTCTCACACTAAGTTTGCCCTGGGATGTAGAAAGCGTACATCTTCCTCCACCCACACACACACATACCGACACATTTAAAAGCACACGCACACACACACACACTGCATAGATAAACACAACATACACTCCCCACCACAACAGATTGATCAGTATCAGCAGATGGAGTGATAATAGTAGCAGAAGCATGAGCTCATCGTATCCTCGCGCTGTTCTCGCTGCTTTCTGTGATCGTCCACAGCACAAATGACATTTGACTGAAACATGAAGCTCTGACATCATCCAGGTCACAGGTCAACACCTGGCTGAAGCTGACGTCTGTGCTACTTTGCTTGTCTCATATTTTTGTCCTGCACATGCTCACATTAAATCAGAGGAGCCTACGTTACCCACAGTGCAACTGGAGCATCCTGTAGCACCACTGGCGCTGACTCAGGTGACATCACCTGAGGACAGCTCCCTCTGGAGACACTGAAGGCTTCTCATATGCAGTCGCAGGCCCCGACACCTGGAAACCCACAGTTACATCGTGTTCTCATCTCATCCTCCACTTCCATCTTTCCCTCCTCTCCTACTCACATGGGTCTCTTCTCTCTCGCTCTCTCTCCTCATTCACACCATAGCTCGGTCGCCCTGCCGGTCTGTCAGCTGTTTATATAACAGCTTTATGTAACAGTCTATAAGATGAGCCGGTGGCCTTGTAGGAGATGGAGAGAGAAAAGAAGAAGACGCTTCCTCTTCTCTCGGTGCTGATGATCCCATCGAGCCGTGTTTTATACAAACGCCTGAAATGATGCAGTGAAAAAATGATGTGTTAGAAACAGAAGCTGCTGAAAACTGCATCTGAGCCCATAAACCAGACTGGACCGGCTGAGATCAGCTCATCTCCAGCCCCGCGATGGTCCAGGAGCAACATCAGCTGTTTGCAGTTCATCGTTCATCTGTGTACACAACATCCAAGACACATGAACATGTAACGCTTTCTCTAAAACACGTGTTTTTCATGTGGAAACACTGAGGCTGGCGTGAAGCGGCCTGAAGGCAGCAAACACATCACCTGATCTCCTGCCTCCACCTGATTACTGTCAGTGATTTCGTCTTTGCCCTGCATGTTTAAACAGGACGGAGTGGCTTAATGAAGCTGCAGCGAGCAGAGACGCAGCGAGCAGAGACGCAGCGAGCGGAGACGCAGCGAGCGGAGACGCAGCGAGCGGCCTGCAGCGAGCGGCCTGCAGCGAGCGGAGACGCAGCGAGCGGCCTGCAGCGAGCGGCCTGCAGCGAGCGGCCTGCAGCGAGCGGCCTGCAGGGAGCGACGGCAGGCCTCCTGCTGTGAGCACAAACACACGGCTGCAATATTACAGAGCTGAGTGAAGCAGCAGCAGCGTGATTCTGATGGACAGACACTGGTACCAGCACAAACACACAGGACGCTGCACTGACTGAACATATGCATCAGCCTTAAAGGTGCAATTATCAATAATCCTGATGTGAACGATTCATCAGGCTCCTGGTTTGAAGCTCAGTGTTTTCATCCAACAGGCTGTGAACTCTGTCCTGGACCTGCTGCAGTCTGTCTGTGTAGAATCACCTCAGACCTCGTCAGGGCAGGACGTTGGACACGTCTCAGCGTCTCAGCCTTTCCTGAATAGTTTGGATCTGAGAGAGAAAAAGAGAGAGCGAGTTGAGCCCCATCGATCCCTGATGGATGAGGGTGAAAGAAGATGATGGAGGTGAAGAGTGAGGGAGACGAGAAGAGAAGAGCAGATGAAAACAGGAAGAGAAGGAAGAGGGAGGGGAGGGGGAGGAGGGGGAGCACCAACCACAGCTTCATCTGATCAGACACTGACAGAGAGAAGCCAAACAGCAGCAGCAACACGATGATCTGTCAGTTCATTTCATAAACACGCAGCTGCAGCAGAAAACAAACATGAACGAATCATGTGCGACTGATTTTCCTAAAACCAGCTTCAGGCTTCATGACTCTGCTTCATCAACAGCTTCAGGAAGTTCAGAAACTGGAGGAAAACCAAAGACAGAACCAAACTACCTGTCGGCCCTGATCTGAACTGATGTACGTCTGGTTCTCTGACTAATGGCAAATCAACGTGTGACAAAACATCTCCAGCTGTCAAGTCTGCACAAACAACACAAGACAAACTTTCCCCTCGGTCTCTGTATGAAGTGAAACACACGAGTCACACAGCTGAGCTGGAACGCAGTTTCACCTTTCACACTTTCACACAGCCTCAGGTTACACCGGGTTCACTGAAATTCAGACTCACCAACCCAACAAACACACAAAACGTCAGAGCGCCGCTTTAAGAAATGCTGCATGTAGCTTGTACAGTGTTCTGTGTGTTTGTGTATTCAGTAAATCTGTGTGTACACACATTTGTCTTGATGCTGACACACAGAGCTGAGCACATTAACTGCATGTAGATGTGTGTAAACCATAGACTGTATAAGACATGGACGTAGCACCCGTGACGTCACCCATTGGTTTCGGGGAGTCGGTTTTGTGACCAAACCATGGGCATTGGAGCTGCGCCATTTTGGATTTTAGTGGGAGTGTACTTTCTATATGTGGCGAAGAGGCGGTTACTCTACGGGTCAGCCGGGGTCAGCCGGCCACTTAGCTCAGAGCAACCGAGCTAGCCTAAGGCTAATCAGCTAATCAGCTAATAAGCTAAGCGGCAGCTACACGCAGCTACATCCACCACACGACAGTCCCCGAGTCCGACCCGACTAGCTCGACCCCGTGTAACCAAGACACACAGCATACAACAGAGATCATAATGTTGCTGCTGTGTTTTAAACATGACTGTTTCAGATAGAGAGGTTTTAGGTGGAGCTGCAGGGTTTGGTGGAGTTGTGGGGGGAAATTTATTTCTAGCCTGTTATTTAACTGTGAAATAATCATTATTATTTCATATTGATCAAATATATTAAAAAGTTAAAAACATTATTATTATTATTGTTGTTGCTGTCATTGTTATTAATGATAACGATAAAAAATAATGATGATAATAATATATTAAAATATTTAATATTTACCGGTTTTCACCGCTGCCTCCATCCACTATCCACTTACAGTTACAGCAGCCGCTGACTGACGGAGCTGCTCTGTCCATGCAGTGTCGGACTTTTTAAACAGAAAAATGAGACCAAATAAAATTGTAGCCTAGTATTCACACAATAAACGGACTCTGAGAGCACGGAACACACCGAAGCAGCGTTCCTAACATTAGCTGCTCCGGTCCTCTATCTGTATCAGCAGCGACCAGAGACCGGCAATGAAGTCATAAGCTAGCGGTTAAATATGCTAATACATGCTAATTAGCGCAAACATCCAGGTAAAATAGTGAGAAATTTACTTACCGACAACACTGCGACACAGACTCCTTCGACGGTCGGTTAGTACAGTCCACACTACAACAAGCCATACTGTCACAGAAACCTATCCGAACATTGGCAAACAAACACGGACACTGCAGCCCGTGTCAACCGCTGTAGGTAGCTGGAGGCGGCTGGATGTAGCCGCCTAGCCCAGCCGATTCTTTAGCAAAGAGCTAACTGCCAGTGCCTGTCTATGGGCTGTGACTCAACATAACCACGCCCTAATTTATTAAGCCTAAATAACACTAAAACGGTTGTGGTACAAAAAAATCCCCCCACAGTGTTCACGGAGGTGGAAACTATCAATAGAGACCAAAAACAAAAAATGTACCAGGCTGTAAATATGTTTTTTCAGGCTGTAAAGTTGGCTATTTTAACATGGGGGTCAATGGAGAACTGCTCACTTCTGGATCCAGCAGCAGCTGAGGAACTGCAGCTATTTGAACGCAGAAGTGATCCTCACTGCTGAAACATACAACTCTCCCCTTGGTGTAAACCTGGGGTGTGTGTGTTAGCATTACATGCTAATTCAGTGATATGAAGCCAAAGCATCTGTACTGAGGCATCTTTATCGTGTGTGTGAGTGAGTGAGTGAGAGAGAGAGAGAGAGAGAGAGAGAGAGAGAGAGAGAGAGAGAGAGAGAGAGAGATTAAAGGGCAGCACAAAGAGAAAGAGATAAAGGAGGACAGGATAGAGAGAGAAGACAAAGTGAATCTTTCCACATTTTTCCTTCAATAATTACTGTTATAATTAATCTCCTCCCAGCAGCAGCAGCAGCAGTTACTCTAACAGGCTCAGAGCCTGTTGTTTCCTTTCATTTCCCCACACACTGAACGACGGCGGGACGAGGACACCACCACGCAGCCGCCAACCGAACAGAAACACCACATTCCATTATTTGGTTTTATTTTCTGTCGCTCGTCTCAGCAGCAGAATTCCAACATATCAGCTGTTTAAAGCTGCTGCCTCAGGTACAGAGACACGTCCTGCATGTCCTGTCCAGGTCCATCTGACCCAGGACCAAGAACAGGACTCAGCTGTAAACCGCACCACAAGACTCAAAAACCACAGACCTCACCTCTACGACCGCAGGACGGAGACAGACGGAGACAGAGAGATACCCAGAAAGACACAGTTTAAAACCTGTGTGAGTGATTTAATGCCTCACACACACAGACACACACACACGGTGCTGTCCAGGCATAATTATCTTTCTCAATGTGCCTTTCCAACGTCTTTGAGCTGCTGCAGCTCGGTGGGCTGAATGGAAATGAAGAAGCTCTAAATCTTCAATATGGACACACACACACACACACAGGCCATAAACAAAAGGTAAATGAGCCCACCATAGATGAAATCACACAAACACAACATCACCATACTACACACACTGCGTGTGGAAGATCATACACACCTTGTCCAGCTGTCAGTCAGTCTCACCTCACTGCGTTAATTAGTTAATGAGCTGCTGCAATTAACCTCACCCTGCCCTGGAAGACGTTTCCCTCCCTGTTAGAATCTAGTGTGTGTGTCTGGCAGACGACATCCACCTGTTTACACCCCCCCCCCCCCCCAAACTCTGCCCCCTAGATGATCAATTAGCAAAGGGCTTAATTGGACAAATGAACACAGGGTGTTGACAAAATTAACGAGTCTTAATTCACCACATTAGCAGCTGATTCAAAAGGCTGCCAACCAGGCTGGTGTGTGTGTGTGTTGATGTGTGTGTGTGCTGATGCGTGTGTGTGTGTGTCAGATTCAGGGGGAGAAGGCAGCAAGTGGTTGTTGCTAGGCATCCAGAATCCTCCTCTCCGTCGTTCACTCGCTCTGATTTAGGCTGTAATTTCATGAGCTGAGGTCTAATGGACTCTATAGGAACAAGCACAGCAGACGGCTGAAGGACAGACGGTCGCCCTGAGCTGAGGACAACAGCCCAGAGACACTGTGGACACACAGGAGGTGCGTTTTTTAATAATAATGCTGGCTAATAATTTGTGACCTTTTTCATATAGCAGCAATGCCGTCCTGCTGTCTGAGGACGAACCCGAGCACATGACTCACTTGTCCACTGACTTCCACCAACAGACAGTTTGTTTTTTGCAGTTTGCAGTCGGGACCACACGAGTCAGAGTCTGGGTGGTTCTGAGACCGAGTCAGAACCAGGTCCAGAGGAGCCTGACGCCACGTTACAGTGTCCGCTCAATATTCTTCATCCTGTTCATGACGAGTCAGCTGACAGGAAAGTGACAGGAAACAATGGAAACAGAGACAAGACCAAGTCAGTGAGACTCAGACCTGAGACACCAGGACACAAGGCTGAGACAAAACCTCCACAAGACAGAGACAAGACAAAACCCAGACTGAGACTGAGGCAAAACACCCATGAGACAAGATGGATGGGTGGGTGGATGGATGATGGATGGATGGGTGAATGGGTGAATGGATGATGGATGGATGGATGGATGATGCTGTGCTTGCTCAGACTCAGAGGACTCAGGTCTTATTCAGTCTTCTAATCACAGCAAACAGTGAAAACATTGAATGATCTTATTTCCCAGGATGAGGTGCTGAGCTCTGACACTGACAGGCTTAGTAAAACACACAGAGTCTAACAGAGCTGAGAGTCACTGCTTCATGTTTCATGTTCTAACTGCTGTTAAAAGCTTTGGAGAAATAAATGTTGACTGAGCTGAACTGAGTCCTGCTGGATTGCTGAGCTGGAGGAAGTTAGACAGTTTGTATTTCTGACATTAAAACAGCAGCGAGTGATGTTTAAAAAAAGGTTTGCTACCTGGGAAAGTGCATTCACCTGTCGCAGCTTCAGCAGCACTGACATGATGAGCATCACAAGGCTTTTACAGGTAAAGGGATTAGATCCGCCTCTGTACCTGACGCTAACAGGCCACAGCATAACCTGAGTGTCTTGACTGTCCACAACAAAAAAGGTCTCACCTGGACTGTGATGAGCTAAACTCACTTCCTGTCATTCACCCGTCCCCCACAGCGCTGACTCACAGGACCGGATGGTTGGAGCTCGGCCCACTGTCCCCTTCTCGGGTCGCCAGTTGTTGAGCTCGTCGGCTTCACTTCACCTGAGTTCACACTTTGCTCCGGCGCCACCCTCTGGACCAGCTCCACTGCTGATCAGGACCAATCAGGACTCTAAGAAAAGACAAACCACCAACAGCTTAGTTGCTCTGATGCCAGCTGCTGCAGCGCCCCCTCACTGCCGAGCCTCACACTGCAGCTGCTGCCTCGGGTGTTTCAGGTCCCCTCCACGTGGAAAGCCTCAGACACAGAAAGAGAAATATCCAGTAAGAGACAGTGAGTGATGAAGGTCAGAGGTCCCTGTGTGTTCAGACAGACGTTATACTTACCGTCCTCTCTAGGACAACACAGGATGGACACAGGATGGACACTCCAGCAGAAATCTGAAATCAGTGTGAGTCCTGAGAAATCATGAAACTGCCCCGAACGTTGAAATAATGAAATGCTGAACAAAACTATGGCAGGATGAGGAAGTACGAATGATTCCTGCTGCCACTGTGCAAACTGAGACAGTAAATATGTCTCTGATCCTCCGCTCTGCTCTGAGTGTGTGTGCGTGTGTGTGTGCAGCTGCAGTCAGTCACTGGAAATTTCCAGGAACAAGATTTGTTGAAAGACGCAGGAACCTGAGTGAGGGGACACGGGGACACGGGGACAGTCGGTCGGAGCTGGAGCTCCACGGTCTGCACATGAGGACACACACGGAAAACACACAGATGTGTGATACACACACAGCAGGAGGTTTGTGATACAGATGGCATTTGAGGACAACTGGTAGTCCCGCCCACGCACACACACACACACACAGTAGCTCTCCCGGGTGTGTCATATGAGGACAGCTCAGAGCCCCCTCCCCTCCCACCGCTGTAAATGCTATAGACCGAACACACACACACACACACACGTGGCCCAGTCTCTGCAGTGCCCGTCTCCTCATGTGAACCCATTCTCCTCTGCCGCATTTCTCTCTCTCTCTCTAACACACACACACACAGATACACACACACACACACACACACACACACACACAGACAGATACACACATACACACACACACACACACACAGACAGATACACACACACACACACAGACAGATATACACACACACAGACACACACACACACACACACAGACAGATACACACATACACACACACAGACAGATATACACACACACAGACAGATACACACACACACACACACACACACAGACAGATACACACATACACACACACACACACACACACACACAGACAGATACACACACACACACACAGACAGATATACACACACACAGACAGATACACACACACACACACACACACACAGACAGATACACACATACACACACACACACACACACACACACACACAGATACACACACACACACACACAGATACACACACACACACACACACACACAGATACACACACACACACACACACACACACACACACACACACACACACACACACAGACAGATACACACACACACACACAGACAGATATACACACACACAGACACACACAGAGACTGTAAAGCTCTGAATCGAACTCAATCTCCCATGTCTGAGGCATTAGTCACACACACACACAGCAGCTAACCTTTATCAGCCTCTGGTCTATGTTCTGATAATGTCACTCGTAATGATAGAAGTGTAGGAGTGTGAAGGACGAGAGAACAGAGGGAGACGGTGAAGAGGAGGACAAGAAGGACAAACTACTTAGTGACATGAGCCTCAGGGCTGCAGACAGTTAGCATTTAGCATTTAGCAGCAGGTGCATTTATCCTAAAGAAAACAATGGTTTTAGGAATTAAAGCTTTCAGTGACTCCACAGAGACAGGCGTCCACACAGAGACAATAACAGGCTGAGGACAACAACCAACAACAAATCAGACCAATGATCCGCTGCTCCTGACTCATCTGTAACCTGGAGAATAAAACTACAACCATGATCAGGCTCAGTCCGTCAGTGAACGAGCTGTGAGGTCCAGGCTTCATTCTGCGGCTCAGTCTGACACGAAAACATCAAACTGACGTGACATTCATGTGATCATTTACTTTATTAAACAGTTTTCATTAAAAAATCCTTTAGATTTCTTTGTGTTGTTGTGAGGACAAACAGCTGTGACCTTCAGAATCTGTTCTACAAACCAATGGACGAACCAGTTCACTCACTTTCCACTGTTTGTTTGTTTGTTTGTTTGTTTGATGCCGGGAGCGTTCGGGCTGAAAGCTGAACCTGGACCAGCCCAGATCCCGACCAATCAGACGAGTTCGTCCGAACTGTTTAAACATTTTACTGTCGGATCATCAGGATGCAAGTTTCTGTCCAAAGTTCAAAAACTGAATCTGTGGTTGTTGATTTTGATTCAAATATTATTAATGAAAGTTTCATCATCTGTCAGTTCGTAGACTCGATTTCTAGAACTAAGCTGTGATTCGTCAGCTGCTGTTAATTATTCGCTCAGATCGTATCGTTTACTTCCTGAAAACGCTGCTGTGGTTTCCACCGTCAGGTGCGGCTCTCCTGCAGGACTCTGTCCTCCAGTCGGGCGTATCGCTTCAACATCTGGCTGTACACCTGGAATACACAGACAGGCAGTTTCCTCTGGTTGTAAATGGCAGAGGTGGACGCAGAAACTGTCATCATCCAAATGTCTGAAGCATCAGGAATAAATGTGACGAGATGCGACGCATCCGTGGACGCACAAGTTTTATAAACACAAATGTTTGTTCCTTAGTTCTAATGATTATTTTAAACATCACACCTGAGCATCACGTCCTGTTTCACAGGGAAGTACAGAGACAATATTCATCCACCATCAGCTGATCAGAGTCACAGACCAGGAGAGTGTGTGTGTGTGAGTGTGTGTATGTGACTGTGTGTGTGTGAGTGAGTGTGTGTGTGTGTGACTGTGTGTGTGTGTGTGACTGTGTGTGTGTGTTTGAGTGTGTGTGTGTGTGTGTGTGTGTGTGTGTGTGTGTGTGTGTGACTGTGTGTGAGTGTGTGTGTGTGACTGTGTGTGTGTGTGTGTGTGTGAGTGTGTGTGTGTGTGTGTGTATGTGACTGTGTGTGTGTGAGTGTGTGTGAGTGTGTGTGTGTGTGTGTGACTGTGTGTGTGTGTGTGTGTGTGTGTGTGTGTGTGTGTGTGTGTGTATGTGACTGTGTGTGTGTGACTGTGTGTGAGTGTGTGTGTGTGTGTGTGTATGTGACTGTGTGTGTGTGAGTGTGTGTGAGTGTGTGTGTGTGTGTGTGACTGTGTGTGTGTGTGTGTGTGTGTGTGTGTGTGTGTGTGTGTGTGTATGTGACTGTGTGTGTGTGACTGTGTGTGAGTGTGTGTGTGTGTGTGTGTGACTGTGTGTGTGTGTGTGTGTGTACCTCCTCAGCTGCAGGGTGTGGTGTGGCCACCAGCTGTGGTTCAGGTGCTTTCTTCACC
>NC_054413.1:482362-512362 GCF_017976425.1 Toxotes jaculatrix
CAAACCCCGCCCTCTTCATCTTGTCCAATAGCAGGTCCAGAGCCTGAGGACAGACACAAACAAACAACCAATCACAGCACAGCCTGAGGACAGACACAAACAAACAACCAATCACAGCACAGCCTGAGGAGACGTGACAGGAAAGACAGGGGCCCAGGCAGCACTGTGTGTGTTGCTCAGTTCTGGTTCACCAACCTGTGGACCCAGAAAATGTGACTTGTCAGAGGTCAAAGGTCAGCTGATGACCTCCCACTGTGAGTTAAAACTTTAACTGAAGAGTTACAGAGTGAAGAGAGCGGAGGGAAAACACCTTCATCATCGTGACTGCGTGAGTGTGCGTCGCACCTTGACCCACATGAGCACGGGGGAGGTGACGGTCAGTCCGTCGGCATGCAGATGAACTCCTCCCCGAGTCCTGCACACAGAACCCTACAACTCAGTTTCAAAATAAAAAGCCTGAGCGACAGCACAACCCTAACAAAATAAAAGCCCCACAGTCTCAGAGACACTGAGATATAGAATAAAGAGGAATATTATGAAAGGTCCTGCAGGCGTCATGTCCGCCTGATGGTGGCAGACTGCTCAGTGCTGATGTATGAGACGAACATGTCCTGACACATTCCATCAATCAATATTAGATCAATACATTCCTGGAACATAGCTCTGTGTCACGTGTGTTTCATTCTGAATGAGCTAAACACCGCAGGCCTCCTGATGATGCGTGTTACCTGAACTCAGGTAGCTCGGAGTCAAACTGCACGGCGTTCTGATGAACCACGTTCAGGTCTGCATCGATCGCCACCACCTTCAGCTTCACACAGACACAAACAGAAAAGCAGAGGCAGGTTAAAGGAGGGCCGGCCACCGTCTCTGGACCCTGAAGTCCCACGGCCAGGGGACCAGAGCGGTCCCACGGCCAGGGGACCAGAGCGGCACCGAGTCCACTACAGTCCTGTGATAAATCCTCCTGGTGTTCAGTGTGTGCTGCTGTCAGCTGAGTTGTGTTACACTCACACAGTAACACAAGCTGCAGCCTCCACAGTGAACACACAGGTGAGTCAACACGTTTTGAACAGTGTGAACACACACTGAGATCAGGACCCTCCACGGAGGAGGACCTATCACAGGACAGAGGATCAGACCGACTCAGCGAGATCCATGTGAACTAAACGGTCTGAATGTGGATGTGGGCGGCGGAGTGCTGGACCTGGTTTACCCTCCACCCTCCACCCGTTAAAACCATTCGGTGACTTTACAACGACAAGTTTTAAACTTCTAACGTGTCCTGGTTCCGAGCACGCGGCTCCAGAGTCCACCGGAGGACCAGGTGAGCTGAAACCGGGTCAGCACTCGAGCCGACTTCACGCTGGCGCTCCGCCGTCTGCTGCTTCCGCATCTGCGCTTTGCACCCGCAGCACTCCGCGTGCACGCAGCCTCGACGTAAACCGCGTCACCTAGTCCGCCGCACAGGTAAATGGCGGACAGGTGAAGGGCTGGTTTTACCTGCTGGGTGCTGAAGTCGAAGCCCAGGTAGAGAGGAGAGTCCAGAGCGGCCGCCATGAACCCGACCACCGTCCAACACACACACACCGACACACACAGACCGGAAGAGCAGGGGTTAAATATTTAAAGACACACACACACACACACACACACACATCAGTAATGATGAAACCCTGAACCCGACGTCCTGAACAAACTCAAATAAAACCTTCATTTTCTTTATTGGCTCCATCAACATGAGACAAACATGGAACTCAACATAAACGAAACGTATTGAACTAAAATCAGATCAGATGCAAACTGTCATTCAAAGTGTTTCCTGAACCCGAGCGTTCGTTTTAATTCAGCAGCTCTTTGGAAAACGAAGAACACAAAAACTTTGGTTTATCAAAAAAAAAAAAAAACCCCATCAACCATCACGTCGTGCGTCTAAAGAAGCTGCTGCACACACAACTCATGATTCAGGAGAAACATCAGGAAACATCAGACACATCTGAGAATTTTACACTTAAAGAAAAACAGCTGAGGGATTTTTAACATCAGAGGTTTGAAGGAACGTATCAGCAGCTGCACCATCAAAATAAACCTTTACCTCAGCTGAGCTGTAAATAACAAAGACTTTTTCCACTAATCATTTTTGTTTCTCTTAATTAAGATTTAAACCTGATTATCTGAGAGCTGACGTCACCGTCGGGACATGTGACGCCTCACGTGGCGCTCCGCGCGTCACACCGTGGGCGTGGACCCGCGGCTCAGGTAGGACTTCAAGGTGTCGATGAGCTCGCTCTCCTCCTCCAGCGTCAGGTCCAGATAGTCCTCCTCGTGACGAGAGATGTCCTCCAGCACCTCGCTCACCAGCTCCTCGTCCTCTGAAAACACAGGAGGAAGAGCTGATGAAGTCTTCCTCTTTTCTTTTTCTGTTCTGTGTCATCTTCATTATCAGTTTCACTTCTGGCCTGATCATCAAATCTTTTTCCCACAGTGTCTCTGAGTGGAACCATTCACACACACATTCCAGTCCATCCACCTTCACTGTGAGTGATGTGCTTTACCTGTGGAGGTGGAGGAGGTGGAGGGCTCCTCCAGGGAGGGGGAGGTGGAGGTGGAGGGGGACGGGGACGGGGAGGGGGAGAGGACGCCCTGGTTGTTCAGCAACAGCTGAGTCGCTGACTGGACGTCTCCACCCGTCAGACCGAGAGCTGCTTCAGACGCGTCCCTCTCAAAACCCAAATACAGCAACTGCAGAGACACAGAGGACAGAGACAATCTGATCTGCACCGTCGCTTCATCAGCAGCTGCTCTGCAGTGTCTCTCAGTGGACTCATATGTCTCAGCAGGAAACATAGGTGTCCTCCTGTGAAAACACACAGGAACCTGCAGTGTGTGTGTGTGTGTGTGACCTCTGACCCTGAACACCTCAGTAACCGACCCTTCTTTCATGTTACAGGTAGATTTGCCCCAGAGTCAGACGGCGTACCTGCTCCACCTTCTCCGCACTCACTGCCTCCTCTGTGTTGTTGTTGGTCGCCTGAGCAGTCTGCATGGACACCTGGAGGATCTGAAGACAGCACAGAGTCAGAGGGACACGAGTGTCCATCACAAGGCAGCACAGAGTCAGAGGGACATGAGTGTCCATCACAAGGCATCACAGAGTCAGAGGGACACGAGTGTCCATCACAAGGCAGCACAGAGTCAGAGGGACACGAGTGTCCATCACAAGGCAGCACAGAGTTAAAAGGTGTTTGGCTGCAAAGTGCTCAGACAGATTCTGACTAATGATCCATGTGTGTGAATACATATGAGTTCTGTGGACTGTGGTTGGTCCTGCACCCGTACTGAACAGAGGACGGACAGAGGACGGACAGAGGACGCACAGAGGACGGACAGAGGACGAACAGAGGACGGACAGAGGACGGACAGAGGACAGACAGAGGACAAACAGAGGACGGACAGAGGACAAGCTGAATCTTCAGTTCTTTCACACTGTGGCTCAAACAAAGTGAAATAAAAAGGACAGACGGACGGAGAGACACTGACTCCACGAGCTTTGCTCACGTCTCCGTCGGCACGGTGCAGAGCTCTGGCAGCGTCTCTCCTGGAGTAACCCTGCTGGATGAGGGTGGACACGTCCTCCATCCTCCTCCTCCTCTTCTGTCTCTCCCTCTGCCTCAGCTCCTCTCGCTCCTGAAAGACAGAAAACAGAAAACAGATCATCGGCGCCATCAGCCAAAGAACTAACGACCATCATCATCATCATCATCATCATCATCATCATGGATGAAATTACACCGATAAATTAAAGACTGGTTTCCAGGTCCAGGCGCCGTGTGTGAACGTGTCACCTGTCTGCGGTTGCTGATGTGGTCAGCGGCGTCCTGCAGGTCGCCCTGACACGCTCTGAGTCCGAGTCGAGCTTCTCTCTCAGAGAAACCCAGAGCCATCAGCTGAGCCATCTTCTCTGAGTCCAGGCACAGGCGGCTGTACAGAGACTCCACCTGAAAACACCGCGGGACAGTGTGTCTATCTGAGCACGTCTTCCACAGGCAGGGCATCCACACACACAGGCAGGACATCCACACACGGGCAGGACATCCACACACGGGCAGGACATCCACACACAGGCAGGACATCCACACACACAGGCAGGACATCCACACACAGGCAGGACATCCACACACACAGGCAGGACATCCACACACAGGCAGGACATCCACACACAGGCAGGACATCCACACACACAGGCAGGACATCCACACACAGGCAGGACACACGGGCAGGACATCCACACACGGGCAGGACATCCACACACAGGCAGGGCATCCACACACGGGCAGGACATCCACACACGGGCAGGACATCCACACACAGGCAGGACACACGGGCAGGACATCCACACACGGGCAGGACATCTACACACAGGCAGGACATCCACACACGGGCAGGACATCTACACACGGGCAGGACATCCACACACAGGCAGGACATCCACACACAGGCAGGGCATCCACACACACAGGCAGGACATCCACACACAGGCAGGGCATCCACACACGGGCAGGACATCCACACACACAGGCAGGACATCCACACACAGGCAGGGCATCCACACACGGGCAGGACATCCACACACGGGCAGGACATCCACACACAGGCAGGACACACGGGCAGGACATCCACACACGGGCAGGACATCTACACACAGGCAGGACATCCACACACGGGCAGGACATCTACACACGGGCAGGACATCTACACACGGGCAGGACATCCACACACGGGCAGGACATCTACACACGGGCAGGACATCTACACACGGGCAGGACATCCACACACGATACGTTTCAGCTGCACAGCCGAACTCACCTTGGACAGCTGGTGTCGGGTCTGAGCGTCGTTCCCTTCGATGTAGGAGAGGAGACTTTGGAGGAGATACAGCCGGAGAAACAACACCTCCTCCCTGCCTGTGTTCCCCTGACCACACACACACACACACACACACACATGATCAAGGTGTTAGCACACAGGAGTGTGTTGTGTTAAAAACAGAAAACACACCTTTTGTCTTTTTATGAAAGAGAACAAAAATTTGCACACACTTCACACATGTGTCCTTAACATTTCAAAATAAAAGAATTATAATGAATATTAAGCAGGAGCTGTGAACACTGAATGAAAAAATGAAACTGTGAGTTTGTGTGAGACTTTGAATCTTTGAAATCATTAACAACCCAAACATGTTTCCAGCTCAGTGTTAAATCACAGCAGAGTGAGCGTGTTTCCGTGTACGCCGTGTAGGTCGTGTACGGCGTGTACGTCCTGTCACCTTGATCATGCGCAGCCTCTCCCGCTGCTCTCCGTAACACTGCAGGAAACAGTCCTCGGCTCTCTGCAGGCGACTCTTGCCGTCGTCCAGACAGGACAGAGCCTCCAGAGCCCGGTAGCACCACACAATGTCCAGCTGCAGGACGGCGTAGTTGTCCACCGAGGTGAGCAGAGCCGAGTCGCACTTACTGTACACAAACACACAATTAAACTCCAGGTAACACAGCACTTTCCATCTGTACTCTGCACTGGAAACCTCCTTCAAGATGTTTGTTTATCTCTCCTTCTTATTTAGAAGCACTTTACTCTGAAAGCAGCTGTCAAACTGGTGAGACTTCCTGTTCCTGTGATCACAGAGCTTCTCCTGGTCTTGAGGTTTTCCAGGAGCTGTGATACCTGGTGATGTTTTTTATCACATCCAGTGATAAAAATCACGATCAGTGTCTGCTGTTAGTGTCAGGTGTTGGTACCTGAACTGCTGGTCGGCCTGCAGCAGGTGGCACAGAGCGTCGTCGTACTGCTTCCTCTTCATCAGAGAACGACCTTTCTCATGGAAACCCATGGCCAGGATCAGAGCCTGACAACACACACATCATCATCATCATCATCATCAGTGAATATAAACTAATGAGCTCGTTACTGATCCACTGAGCTCGGCACCTTCTTCTCCTTGTGCGGGATCTTCAGAGGGTTTCCCTTCTGATCAGCGATCTCCAGGAACGGCGTGGTGTCTGGGTCTTCACTGCCGTCTGACAACACAACACAACATCAGTGTGTAAGTCAGCTGATACACAGGAAACAGCTGATACACAGGAAACAGCTGATAAACAGGAAACAGACGATAAACAGGAAACAGCCGATAAACAGGAAACAGCTGATACACAGGAAACAGCCGATAAACAGGAAACAGCCGATAAACAGGAAACTAAAGAACAGAAACGGTTTACCTGAGTCTTATAAACGTTTTTTCATATTGTGGGTTGTGTGAGGACACGGGTTGATGTATTATTTTAGGTTTTAGTTTGGAAATACAATACAATACAATACGATCAAACATCTTCAGCTAAGCCGCAGACTTTTCCACTCGACGCTGGTGAACAAAGCATTTTAAAAACCAGCAGGTCTGAATCTCCACTGCACCTGGAACATGTTTCTCTGCACAGCTCACAGTGTTCACGCCTCTTCGCTGCGTGTTTCTTCACTTATCATTTTTAGGAACCGGTGCTGAGCGCCATGTTGGAAACGCTCACACTGTGCTCAGGTACCTCTCTCTGACAGGATCTGGAAGCCTTTCTGCGTCCGCTGCAGGCTCTCGTTCTGCTCCTTCTTCTTCTGCTCCTCCTTACTCATCTGCTGCTTCAGCTCGGCATCGCTCACCCTCAGCACCATCATCTTGCTGTGGTTCTTCACGCCCTGCTCGTCCAGACGCTGGTCTGACAGGACCCAAACACACACACGACAGCGTCTCACTACAAAAACACACACGGTCCAACCAGCAGGGAGGAAGCCTCAGAGTTTCGTGAGGCTTCATCCGCCCGTCACTGATTCATCCTCAGGTAAACACAACACAAACAATAAAGTACATTTCCAGATGTTTCCAGCTGCCAGGTAACATTCAGCTTTCTCTCTATCTGCCTCTTAGCTCGTTTTATAAGCCTGGTTTTTATGTGAAAGCTGAAACACTTTGTAAATTCAGTTCTTGTGTTTTAGGAACGTGACTAATGATTAAGGTCCAAAGGTTTGTCGTCAGAGAAACCCTCAAACCTGAGGAGCTGCACCAGAGAGTTTAGGCCGTTTGCTTCATAAAAACTCAGATGATTAATCAGACACCTGTCTAATAATCGACCTTATAGGATGAAATACAGCAGTGAACCAGCACACTGGAGAAGCTGGAACCAGTTCACCTTTGGCTTTCATCCTTTCATCAAACAGCTGAAGTGGTTAAACGAGTATGAAAACAGCTGCAGATTAATTCCCACTGATTTATGGATCAGCTGACAGCTCCAGCCTTTTACCTGCAGGTCTGAACTCACCTACTGACAAAGTTTTCCCGTTCAGGATCAGTTTGATGTATTTGAGGCCGTAGTCCTGTCCGATCCTACACACACACACACACACACACACACACACACACACACACACACACACACACACACACACACAGTGAGCTGTGATTCATGCTGAACTCCTCACATCAACGACCGGACACCTGTGTGTGTGTGTGTGTGTACCTGTCCACCACCTCCTGGACCAACACGTCCAGCCTCGTCTCCAGGTAGCTCTTCTTTGACTTTGGATCCTGAAAACACACACACACACACACACACACACACACACACACACACACACACACACACACACCATGTCTTACCATCAGTAGTATTAGCTCATCCTGTATCTGCAGGTGTCTGCCTGCAGTCGAACGTCGCTGTGACTGAATGAAATACAAAGTGTGTGTGTTCACTGCTTCATGAGCTCTCTGTAAGACGCATCACTCTGTCACACCGCTGTGCGACGGCAGCTTCAGTGAGTCTGGATTCAGTTTAACAGTTTATTATCAGGACCACATCAACCACAGACACAGACACAGAGACAGACACAGTACCTCTGTGTCTCCGCCGACCTCAGACAGGGACAGTTTGAAACCTGCTGTCCCCTGAGTGCCTACCTTCCTGTCTCTGGGCAGCAGAAGCTCCAGCGTTGCCACGTTGGTCTCTCTGAACGTCTTGTTTCCTTTCCCCCGTTTGACCGTCTGAACTCTGATGGACTCCAGAGCGCCCGCCACGTCTGCCACCGACAGACACACACGAGGGGCGTAGCGCTCCGCCAGCTCCTGGTGTTAACAGCAACAAATAAATAAATAAAAATAAAGACACTGACCAAACACTGAGACACTGAGTGGAATAAAAAAAACAGAAAAAGGTTTCTAACCCAGATGAAGCTGAGCTCCGTTTCACATTAAAGCTGTGACACGTAGAACAAGATGAAAATAAATGACTGCATATAAAGAACAGTGTAAACCTTCAAATCAGTGCCATATTAATAATCATTAACGTTTCTCAGATTTAAGGTTTAATGCTTCTACTTGTTTTTTCTTTTTTATATTTTTTTGTTCAGTCTTTTTCATTTTCACGTTTTATTTTCCTGCTTTTTTAAATGTTTTTTAAATGGAATAAATTTAGTTCAGCAATAATATTTCTCAGTAAAACTCTGTGTAAAGATAAATAAGCTTTTACTTTCCCTTTCATTTCTTTTTGGACTCATTTTGACTGAATTATTTCTGGATGTATTTCGTTGTATATTTGATCTGATATTTTTGATTTTCATCTCTGTACATTTGATGTGAGGATTTTTAGGTTTATTTTCATATAGATTTTTTATATGTGGCTCTGGATGTATTATCCATTTATTTACTTAAACAGCTTTGGAAACTGGGCTATTTTAATTCATTCATTCATTCATTCATCTTCTTGATCTGTCAAGGTCGCAGGGGCTATTTTAATGACTCATGATTCATTTATTAAATTCATTTACATATAGATTTATATATTTTTTAAAAACATTTTACTAAAATATTTTCAAAATAAAAGGTTCTTTCCCAGAGTTCCTTGCCATGACAGTGCTACCAGTTCTCTTTTAAACTTTATGAGCACCACGTCTTATGTTCCTCATCATCGTTATGTCTTACAGTGATGATGTTACAGACGCTGATGAAGGTGCAGCTCTGTCCCTGGCTCTGTGTGTGAGCTGACCTGCATGTGCTGCTGTCCCGGCTCGTTGTCGTCTCCGGTGTACGGAGGATTCCACAGCTGGATCTTCTCCTGCTTCAGCAGGTTCTTCAGCTTCGCCTCCGTGTTCTGCTCCGCCATTGTCTCTGAGGACAACAAGACAACAGCGAGACAGGAGTGAGAAAGTGAAAGTAGTTGCTGGAGGAATTCCCCTGCCGGCTGGAGTTTTTTTTTTTTTTTTGGTGAGTCATTAACTGCTGAAGGAAACTGGAACAGAGACAAACTCCAACCAGCTCTGTCTCAGCCTGGACCGTTTCCCAGGGCCACGGGACAAACCTGCACAGAAGAGTCCCCCAAAAACACGTTACTGAAAAAGACCATGGTTCACCTCATCAGGATCCTGAGTGTCATTCAAACAAACGGACTTCAGACGGTTCAGTTTCAGCTTTACTTCATCATATTCTTGCAGAGCAGCGAAAAGGGCAACGTATCCGTCTGAAATGTGGTGAGTCATTAGACATCTGAGTGATTTTCAGTTACTCTGAGGGTCAAAAGATGAATTCTGGGAAATGTAGGATCCAGTGTTTCTGTAGTTCACCGCATATCTTGAACCCTGCTGCAGATTTTTTTTTTTTAATCTGTCTCCAAACTTTCCAGAAGTCAACCCGAATCAGACCAGTTCCGTTTACACAGGGTGACAGCAGAGAAACGGTACTGACACCACTTCTGTCTCTTTGAGGCCTTGACTTCAGCTTCACTCCACAAACCTTCGGCACAAACATCTCACGTTTTAACGGGATTTAAAGTTTGATTTCTCACTGAATCTTCGTGGTTAAGAGACGCTTTGTCACCGGTTACTGTAAAAAACACCGAATTACACAAAGCTACGATGGCGTCTGTACACGGCCACAGCAACGTAAGAAGGCTGACACTTAACTAAACATGTTTTAATGTCATAAAAAAACCAGGCTGAGATTCAGAGGCAGTAACACGCAGTTTTTTTTTAATTCGGACGGTTAAATCAAAGTTAGCTGCTAGCTTCACACGGACGCCGCTCCTCCGTCTTCCCTCTTTAAATCCTCCGTCAGTCGCTGGTAAATGTTTCTGAGAGTTACCTCGATGTTCGCGGACACGATGACAAACAGCTCCGGGCTTTTAACCGCGTCTCAGTCCGCCGTCCGCCGTCCAGCGTCCACCTCCTCAGCTCCGGGACGTTGTTGTTGTTGTTGGTTTGTGGTTTCTGGGAAGGAGGTGATGACGTAGGGGAGGCGCGCTCACTCTGAGCACGTTCCACGTTCCTGTCGACGTCACCGACGTTTACCGCCATCAGGCGAAAAGCTCGGCGTCCGTCACGGCCGAGAGCTTCCTCAGCGGAGGCCTCATCTTTACTATAGACAATCTCCGATCTGCTACGGCGTCCTGCGAGGGTCAAAGGTCCTGCAGTTTATCTACGAAAGTAAAGTTCAACAACTCCAAAATAAAACAAGTAAAAAATTAAAATAAAATTAAAAAAAGAGACAATGAAATGATAAAAAATGATTAAATAAAACAAAACAGGACATTATGAAAGAAACAATGAGCTAAAGAAATGAAATGTAACAATAACAGAGAGAAATAGTCTTAAACATCTTCTTTGCCACAGTCACATCTCCTATGATTGGGGCAAAGAAAAAAAAGACTTTATTCATTTTTACCTATTTATTTATCTTTTGGAAAATCTGATCATTTGAATGTGTAACTTCCAAATACATAAAATGTTTCTACGTACATACGTATGTCGTACATACGTAGGTCTTTTCCTAAAGTAAATTCAAATTCAGATTTTAATTTACAATAACACAACATTCTTTAAGGCTAATGTAAAACAAGAAGAGTGTGTGTTACTGCACAACACAGACTCATTGTATTTTTTAATCTATCTGTTTTATATCATTTGAAAATCTGTTTGCAGGCATGATCATGAACGCTGTGAGATCAGGAGGAGTCTGATTCTGGACTGACGTCTTGATTATTCTGAGCAGCTGATTTGAGCTCAGTCCCAGATCTGGGTGAGGAAGCAGGTGTTCCGGTTTGAATCCAGATCAAACTTCCTTAAAACTGACAGGAAAGACAGGAATGTGAAAATAAGACTCAGGTTATGAAAGTTTCCTACAAGAACAACTCTAGAGCTTCAGAGAACAGTGGATGGCAGCACTAATTTGTTCCTCAGCTAAACATGGACTCGAATCATGTGAAATAATTTGTCGAGTGTCTCAGAAGGACGAGTACATCCCCAGCCTCCTGGCGGCCTCAGAGATCCTCGGGGTCTTCTTGTTGGGGAATGGGTAGTAGTTCTGATTTTGGTGGACTCCTGAGGATGAGCCCACACCCCCTACACTCAGCTGCCTGGTAAACCTCAGGGCAGGGGCAGAGAGCTTCCCTGAGCCCCTCCATGATGGGGTGCTGCTGGTCTGCAGGACGCTGTTACTGGTTTTTACACGTGTAGACCAGTTCTCCCTCAGGTCTTTGTGTAGGTTGGTGGTGGAGCTGCTGCTGGAGCAGGTGGTGGAGGCGACGGGGATGGAGCTTTCATCAGAGCTGGTAAGAGAGCTGGGAGCTGAACACTCCTGAGGATCTTCAGGAGGATCTACTCTGGATCCATCACTGGGATTTTGCTCTAAAGCATCGAGGGATCTGGTGACAGAAACCTGAACTGGATCCACCTTAGAACCAATGAAGGAATCCCCTCTGGATCTCTCACAGGATCCAGAGTCTGGATCTGCTCTGGAACCCTGTGCACTGTGGTGGTCTTCTTCTTCTTCTCTGCTGAAGGAGCTGCAGGGAGACACGTCTCTGGAGCTCCTCAGTGAGTCTGATGTGGAATCCACCGAGAGTTTCCTGGACTCGTGCTGGGAACCAGAAGATGAAGAACGTCTGTAAAACAAAAAGTCAGAGGGAGGTTTCACCGAGAGCACCCGTTAAACCAGGTTCATTTTAGTAAGTCAAGCTCGATTTCAATAAAATCCTGTTTGAGAGAGCAGGTTTAAGACAACCTGACTTCCGTTACTATGGGAACGTGTCCTCCAGACTCACCTGTTCTCAGTCACAGTTTAATACAAAGCTCCTCTTCACTGTTTTTCAGTGAATGTCCGAAATATCACATGACAACATGAGCTGCACCTGTTACCTGTAGTGAATGAGCTCTAACTCACATTATCACACTAACACACAACTTTACACACTAATACACAGACAGTCCTGTCACACAGACAGACGTCAGCAACCGACCTGGACGAACTGTTGATGCTGGTGTTTGTTGTTTCCGGGGAGGAGGGCGGGATCTGGATGGTGGCACCGGGGCAGGAGCGCCGCTGGAGGCCCGTGGGGACGTACCAGGAATCACAGGTCGTCGGGTCAGGGTCAAAGGTTATGGCCGGTGGCAGTGACGTGAAACCCTGAGCGACGGGGATGATGCTGACGGCGTCTGACAGCTGCTCTGAGACTGCAGACACAGACAGTGGCTCGTGATGAAGGCAGAGAGAATCATCATCAGAGCTCAGACTTTATCAGGACACAAAAACCTTTTAAACACTGTGTCACGTCAGTCAGAGAGAGGAAGCTGTAATGCTGGACCTTCAAAGTAAAAGCACACATTCTGCCACAACAGGACAAGCAGACGTTTCGTCCGAATGTTAAATCACTGAGAGAAACCACTGATTAAAACAGATGTTAAACTAAAGCTGAGAAGTACGTTACATCATCTAATCATCTAATTTAGTTCTTCTTTAACTTTTAGCTGACAGAAATTTCACTTTAGCTAATTTTACTTTTACTTATTTATTTATTTATTTATTTCACAAACAATCCTCCACCTGGACAAAGTGGGACTGATCTCAAATCTGTTTGACTGTTCAAAGAATTATTTTGTCCCTCTGACAGCTCCCGTATTCACCTGTTCTTCACCTGAGAGAAAAGCTCGATGACTCCACACACTCAAACACTCACAGCTAATTTCTTTGTTCTAAAACTCTCTCGACCCAAATGAGGAACAGTGAAAGTTAAAGTAACTCTTTTCTTATTGTTATTGTGGAATTTTCCTGTTACTTGTTTATTTTTTGTTTGTATGTTTATTGTGATTTTTATATCCAAGCTTTTCATTTATCATAATTTACTGAGACTTTTGAACATTACAGTTCTGCTACTTTTGCTTAAGTAAACTATTCGAACAAAACGTCCACAAACTAAAAGCTTCAGTGTAATGCCTAACGCTTTTATTTTGAAGTTTGCTTGTCATGATCCTGAACGGAGAAATCTTTTTAAAATCAATATTTTCTCCTGAAAATTGCACACTGATTATTTTCTGCTTTTATTTCTAAAACAAATCAGTTTCCTGTTGCGCTGACTCTCTCACCTCCACGACTCTTACTCTCCACAGGTAAGCAGCTCAGTTTCCACTCACCTTTCCTGAACAGAAGCACCTGAGTTTGTCTCCTCTGTCTCTCTCTGGAGCTCCTGTACTGTTCTCTGAGCAGAGAGATGTCCATGTTCCTCCTGTTCTCCTCTTCCTCTCCTCCTCCTCCTCCTCCTGCTTCCTCCTCCTCGTCCTCTCCGACCAGTCGCTCCTTGTTCCTGATCCCTGCAGGAGACACACCTTTGACCTGCAGACACCAGCCTCCACAACCTCCATGAAAACACTGAGATGAACAGTGTTTTCATGTTTATCTGCTCAGAGGAAAAACAGCTGAACGTGAAGTGTGATCAGTAACATGCACATGAAAAACATCTGGAACCTTTGACTGGCTCGTTCTCTGCTGATGTGATATTTACCTGGAAGTCACATGACCTGTATGCTAATTCAGACTCCTGCTCACATTTGTCAGGATGTTGTGCCCCTGCAGGTGTGTGTCAGGTGTGTAAAAAGCGTGTGGTGTGTGTTCTTTTTACCTTCCAGCAGCTCCTCGCTGGGAGTCACACAGCAGCAGCAGGAGCAGGACATCCTGTTGGCATCAGCAGCGACACACCTGCTGCAGGTGTTTTATTCCCCGTCAGCAAACCTCAGCGTCTGCCTCCTGCAGCATATGGACTTATGGTGCGTTTAAAACCCCGTCAGGAAGCTCAGAGAAGCCAGAACCTGCTGCCAAAGCCCATCGCTGTGGATCCAGACTGGAAGAAAACTGCAGACAAGATGAAATAAATGTTGAGTTTTGACTGAAATGAGAACAAAAGCAGCTGAAATGTTCCTGTGGTGTTACCCTGTCAGACAGGAAGCTGGACTGATGAACACACACACACACTCACACACAACGCACACACACACACACAACGCACACACACACACACACTCACACACACACACACACACACACACACTCACACACAACGCACACACACACACTCACACACCTTTATTCGTGTGTACACAGTGAAGGACAATGTGTTGCGTTGACCTTTCTGTTCACACAATCACATCAGACTGTTTGACATGAGCGAAGAACAAACAGTCGTTCATTATTATTCAGACTGAGGTGAAACTGAGATTAAAGTGTGTCACCACCTGTCACTGACCCACACACTACACACCAGAACACACCAGTACACACCACTACACACCAGTACATACCAGTTAACAACAGGTCAAACCAGCTCATACCTCTACACACTTTAAATCATGCTTTTATTTTCACTTTGATTCCGTGCTTTTATTTTGTAAATGTATGTATTGTGTTGTCACCCACAGACCTGAAGCAAATGCTGATATGATTCAGTGTGACTTCACTTCCTGAGGATGCCATTATCTCTGATGTCCCTCCACAATAAAACTCCAGAATTCCACTTACAAATCAGAAGAAAAGAGGCTGCAGAACTCCATTCAGAATGCTGCTGTTTTTAAGTTTCCTTCAGTATCATAGTGACACACGCACACGCACACACGCACACACACACAGACTGTCCTCACTGAGTTCCGACTTTTGTCCACATGTCAAATGATGTCTCAGCTGAAAGCAGAGCTCACCTGTTACATGCAGGCAGACAGGTAATATGACAACAGTTTGTTAAAATGTGGAACTTCTGATTTATTAATTGTTGATTTTGTACAAATATATGAATCATATGTGAATCGTATATAAATTGTATTTATATAAAGACAGATAACAAATGCTGAGGAGGGATGAAGAGAACTGGAAGGAAAAACCTCTGATCTGATGCAAAGAACGAGACAGAAGCATCTGAGTCGGTACAGCTCTGCCAGGTGAGGAGGACAATCTGAACTGACACCAACACGTTCATGGACAAGTTGTTAGAGTTTCCTCTGACACAGAAACAAACTGTTTGTAAAACTGTAGCTCAGACACAAGGAACAGAAAGAGCGGCCCACAAACTGCTGTCGAACACAAGAATATTTCAAGAATAGATCACAAAATTATTTAGGCACCAAACTGCAGTCAGCTGTAAGAGAAACAGGTCCAGGTGGAAGGTGGAGGAGGTGGAGGAGGTGGAGCAGTCTCAGGGACGATGGTGGAGAGTGGAGCTGGTCTCTGCAGTTCAGACTGCAGCACTGAGAATCATCTCCACTTCCTCTGGTTCCTCTGTGAGTCTCATGAGAACTATCTGCAGAGAGAAGGAGACAGAGAACAGAGGAGATAAATCAGTGTTTCCACAGACTCACTTCATCAGCACATCCAGTATAAAGAGCAGCAGGGACTTCAGTCCTGTTCAGAGCAGAAGTGCAGCAGCTGTGTAGCGTAGCAGCTTCCTCTCAGCTCTCATGTTAACGTATTGGAGTGAACACACGGAGCTGGAAGCTCACACACCTGCACAGACTTTTAGCATCAAGTCTGTTTACTCTGCACATTTGACTCAAGTCCACAGTGGAAATAAAGAGCTGAGAGTCATGAAGCTTCATCACTGCACAGAGAGTTTAGTGATGGATTTACTGCTGTTCCATTTAAAGACAGAGTCTCTGTGTGTTGATGAACATCTGATCTGCTTCTCACATATCAACAACAACAACAACAACAACAACAGATCACAACAAGCTTGTGGCTACTCTGATTGGCTGACTGTCCTCTGTGTCTCTGTCTTTCTGTCCAATCCTGAAGCCTGTCCCCGTTCTCCTCTCACAGCTTCACTGAGAAGGTTGGAGGTTTACAGGAAACACTGGATCTTTGCTTTGATACTGACTGTGTTTAGTACAATACAGCTGAAAGCAGCATGGACTGACTCCAACCCTCTACTGACCTCAGAGTCTGCAGTGCAAAGTCTGGACTCTCCACAAGATCATTCAGATCCTTCAGGTCTGAATCCTGCAGCTTGTTGTCTCTCAGGTCCAGGTGTCTCAGATGGGAGGGGTTGGACTTCAGAGCTGAGGCCAGAGAAGCACAGCTGATCTCTGACAAACTGCAGCCCCTCAACCTGAATAAAGAATAAAAGATGAAGATGAAAATCATTGATCATCCAATCAGATGTGTCCTAATCAATGAGCTTCTCTCTAAAATGAGCAGAGTGACTTTGTCCTTCTGTTGCTGTGGATCATCATCATGTCAGCCTTCTACACACATCATCCACATGTCACCACAACATTCACACACCTGTTCATGTCAACACACATTCATATGAGTCAGGTCTGTCATTAGAGGATCAATATATTTAGCAGCTCAGTAGGTTTGTGCAGTTAAAATGAGAAGTCCACATGTTCACAGCTGGATCTGAAAACAACAGTCAGATGTCAGATGCAGATTAAAGCAGTTGTTGGTGGCAGTCATCCTTCAACTCTCAGCTTCACAGCTCTGTTTGGAAACAGCTTCCAGCCTTTTTACAAACATCAGATCTGATGGTGTCGTTCATCATCATCACCTCTGTGACTTTAACCAGGTGGAAAACCTGTTTGTTGAAGAGCTCTGCACCTGTTGACAGGTAGAAATGAGCAGCTGTAGCAGAAGATCTGAGCTTTTGCTGCACTTTGATCTTCATGGAGTGTGGTAAACATTTACTGACATGTATCTGTACACTGATGAATCACTGTTACACTGTCTTCTGTAATAAGTCCTGAGGGTGGTTCTGACCTTTGACCCCAGACGCTCCAGTCATGGAGACTGTAGTTTGTCAGTGTGTGAGATCTGCTCATTGGAAACTGCTCTTACTGGAATTAGTTGCTCAGAGAACAGAGTGACTCTGAGCTTGTCCTCACTGCAGTTTGGTATCATAGGCTGGTGGAGGAAGGAGCAGTTCAACACATTCTATCATGTCTCTCATGTGTAGAGTCTGTTTCCTGGATCCACAATGAAAACATTCATTCAACTCAACAGAGACTGAGCACAAAGTGTTTTTCATTCATCACAGAGCTTTGAAAACTTTCCTAAACTCTGTCCTCCAAAGATCTCTTCATTCACTCCATGTTTGATTTCTCAGAGATTCAACAGTCAGATGATTGTTAAATAAAGTGGGATTTGTTAGGGAACAGCAGCTTTTTCACATCTATATCCAGTGTGCACCTGCTCTAAATCCCAAACACTGGGACTGGTCTCAGCTGCCTTCTCTTTGTAGTCATGACAACAGAGAGTCCTTTCTCCTGTCCAGAAGCTCCAGAAGAATTCATGTCCCTCACACACTCTACAGCCTCACCTTCACTGACTGATGGACCACAACATCAACCTCTGGAAGCTGAAACACTGTCCTGTCCAACATGTCCCCATCATGACTCTGCTCCTGTCTCCCTTTAAATAAACCCTGCTCAAGTCTTTGACTTTTATTTGGAGCCATAAGGAAAACCATTTGGAAAGACTGAGAACTTCTCAACACACTGACCATTTAAAACTACAGTCAGTGATACCAATGAAGAATCTACAGGAAACTACAACAGCTCCAGTCAGTGGACTGACCTCAGAGTCTCCAGTCTACAGTTTGGACTCTCCAGTCCAGCAGACAGCAGCTTCACTCCTGAATCCCGAAGGTCCGTGTTTCCACTCAGGTCCAGCTCTGTGAGGTGGGAGGGGTTGGACTTCAGAGCTGAGGCCACGACTTCACAGTGAGTCTTTGAGAGTCCACAGCGAGAGAGTCTGTAATGAGACATTAATGATAAAACATGTTATTATGAAAGAGGAAAGTTTCTATTTACTTTCTGCATTTGATGAGAAAAGACTTGGAGCTGTTTTGATGATTATTTGCTCTTCAAATCACTGGTTCAGCAAATCTTATCTGTGTGTGTTTGACATGAAACACTGATTCTCATCACTCTCTCTCAGACCTGCACAGTTTTCATTGTTTGACTTTAATGTTGCAGAAGAAGAGAGAGAACATGTGCTCACAGTAAGTCTTCCATAATGTCCACAGTGTGTCCATGTGATCTGATCTGACTCCACTAAGTTATCATGAGGCCGTCTCCATTAGAAAAACATTTTTACTGTCCAGGATTTTTCTCTGACTCCAGGATATTTTTCTCCAGTTGAGCTCAGTGAACAGTGACAGCTGCTAAAGATGATCTCTCTCTGTGAGCTACCTGCTGCTGTTAGCTTCACCTCCATCAGCTGCAACATGTGCTGACTTTTACCAAAAGGTACAAATGAAACGAACGGACTGACAATATCAGAGCTGCACATATTTAAATATGAAAGGATGAAATATTTAGACGAGCGTGGCAGATGACTGAATGATGATTTGTGGTCAACACAAAACTGATGGAGCACAAACACAATAAACAAACCAATAAGGACGAATTCTTTTCAACATGATGTGATCAGAGAGATGTGATCTGTCTTTAGGAGAAATATTTCCATGTCGTGGAAATGGTTATTAAATATTCCATTATCAAAACAATAAAACAATAACAACAGGAAGTCATTCAAGGTTTCACAGATGAATGAATGAATTCATCCAGAAATAAACAGACTGAATTACTAAGGATTTGATGAACTGACATTTAAATGGACAATGAAAGGATGAATTATTCAAAGAATTTACACATGAATATATTCATCCTTTCATAAATCTGTCACATTAAAAAACAAAAATCCACATTAAATCAATAATCAATAACAGCTTTGCTCTCACAGCATCTGAATCAGCTCAAGAACATCTGTGAAAAATAAAACTGACACACTGATTTAAATCAACCAGTGGAACACTGTGTTTAGAACAATAAGAACTTTATTGTCTGTGTATCTGAAGAACTTAACCACTAATCTACAGAATGATTGATCGTGTTATTGATCATGTCATTGATCATGTTATTGATCATGTCTGGACTCACCGAGCCTTTCTGCAGTTCCTCACAGCTGGGATCAGTCTCCGTCGTCCCTCCAATGATGTCTTGTACTTGTCCAGGTCCAACTCATCCAGAACCTCCTCTGACATCTGCAGCATGTAGGCCAGAGCTGAGCAGTGGATCTCAGACAGTTTCTTCTTTGATCTGTTCTCTGACTTCAGGAACTCTTGGATCTCCTGATGTACTGAGAGGTCGTTCATCTCCATCAGACAGTGGAAGATGTTGATGCTTCTGTCAGGAGAGATTTTTGTCTTTATGTCCTTCAGGTTGTCGATGGCTCTCTGGATGGTCTCTGGTCTGGTCTCTGTCTGACCCAGCAGGCCTCCTAAGAGTCTCTGGTTGGACTCCAGACAGAGGCCATGAAGGAAGCGAACAAACAGGTCCAGGTGACCATTTTTACTGCTCAGGGATTTTTTCACTGCTTCCATCAGGAAGAGATCCAGGCTTGAATCAACACGTTGTTCTCCAAGGAAGTTCTTCAGTACCTTTCTCTTCTTGTTGGTGTAACAGTGGAACCTGTAGACTGCAGCCAGAAACTCCTGAACGCTCAGATGAACAAAGCAGTAGACAGTTTTCTGGAAGATCACACTCTCTCTTTTGAAGATCTGTGTACAAACTCCTGAGTAAACCGAGGCCTCTGTGACATCAAGACCACACCGCTCCAGGTCTTCTTGGTAGAACATGATGTCTCCTGTCTCCAGATGTTCAAACGCCAGCCTCCCCAGCTTCAGAAGAACGCCCCTGTCAGCCTCCGTCAGCTCCCGTGGACTCGTCTCATGTCCCCCATCATACTTGTGCTTCTTCCTGTTTGTCTGAACCAGCAGGAAGTGTGAGTACAGGTCAGTCAGGGTCTTGGGCAGCTCTCCTCTCTGCTCTGTGGTCAACGTGCTCCAGAACTGTAGCAGAGATCCAGCAGAAGACTGGGATCTGACACATGATGTGGAGGCTCCTGGACGTCTTGATGTGTGAGATGATTCTGCTGGACAGCTCTTCATCACTGGATCTCCTCCTGAAGTACTCCTCCCTCTGGGCGTCGGTGAAGCCTCGTACTTCTGTTACCCTGTCCACGCACGTAGGAGGGATCTGATTGGCCGCCGCCGGTCGGGAAGTTATCCAGACTAGAGCCGAGGGAAGCAGATTCCCCCGGATGAGGTTTGTCAGCAGCACGTTGACCGATGACTCCTGTGTGACGTCAGACACGACCTCCCTGCTGCTGAAATCCAGTGAAAGTCTGCTTTCATCCAGGCCGTCAAAGATGAACAAGACTTTCCAGACAGCGAGCTTCTCTGCTGGGACCTTCTGTAATGTTGGATGGAAAACACGGAGCAGCCTGAGGAGACTGTACTGCTCATCTCTGACCAAGTTCAGCTCCCTGAACGAAAGCAGAACCAGCAGACTCACGTCTTGGTTTTCCGAGCCCTCGGCCCAGTCCAGACTGAACTTCTGCACTGAGAAGGTTTTTCCAACGCCAGCGACGCCGTTGGTCAGGACGACTCTGATGCGTCTCTGTTGCTCAGGTAAGGCTTTAAAGATTTCGTGGCACTTGATTGGAGCGTAATGGAGGGTCTTCATCTTGGAAACGCTCTCCAGCTGCTTCACCTCATGTTGGGTATTAACCTCTTCACTCTGTCCCTCTGTGATGTAGAGCTCAGTGTAGATCCTGTTGAGGAGGGTTCCACTTCCTGTTTGATCAGTTCCTTCAGTCACACGTTCACATCTCCTCCTCAGACTGATCTTATGTTCATCTAAAACCTCCTGCAGACCACCATCTGCTGAAAGACAAGAGACAATGTCAGACTAAAGAAAGACAATGTGAGAACCTGCTGATTCTTTTCATCAGCTCCATAAAAACTAAAGACAAGCAAAGAAAAGCTTTTTCATTTTCTGCTGTTTCTGATCATCTTCAATGCCAAAGCTGTATGATAGAACAAATGACAGTGTATAAAAGCACAGCTCCTGTTTTCAGACATGATGCCATCAGCAGACACAGCTACAGTCTTACTTTGTACAGAGCTGCTCTGACTGGCTGTCTGCGGTCCAGGTCCTGATCTGGGTCTTTTTCCACACTGGGGACAGGGGGAGTCTCCTGATGGACCAGACTGGTCCCAGTATGAGCTGATGCACTGCCTGCAGAACCAGTGTCCACAGCTGGTAGAGACTGGATCCTTCAGGACGTCCTGACACAAAGCACAGCAGGACAGCTGCTGGTCCACAGAGACACCAGTCCTCTTCTTCCCTCTGTGAAGACATTCCTTTATAACTAAAATGTGACAGTCACAGGTTGTTGTTTGTGTTCTGATTGGTTGTCAACTTTAAGTGGGTGGGTCTTAAGTAATATGAGTGGACCTGAGGTCAGAGACCAGAGGAGGAGAGAGAGAGAGACAGTAGTGGAGGACGAGTGCAGAGAGACGAGCTGCTTCTTGTTGAGACCTTGATGGACGATGAATGAAAACCCTCGTCCCTCAAGTGTTTGGTTTAGTTTCTGAGTTTCTTTGTTAACGTACATGAACTGAAGCAGAAGCTCAGTGAACGACTCCTGCTCTGAGGTGAAGACATGTTGGACATGTGTCCTCACTCCTTTGTCTTATTGATTAGTTATTGATCAGATGAATTAGGTTTGGAATGATCTTCCAACTGTGACTACAAACAAAGTGCCTTTTAGTTTCAGTCAGTCAAAGTGTGCGTTGTCTCATCTTGTGATTCTCTTCTGAAATGTATTGTTTAAAGAAAATATCTGAAATGATTCAGACGCCTCAGATATATTTAGTGGGATCACTGTGACGCTGTTTGTGCTTCTCTCAGGCTCTGATGATGGATTTTATCTTGTTGTGTATTGAGTCCATTTTCCTGATGAAGACCCAGCAGAGTCCAGATGTGTGTGTGAGGACACTTCCCCACAGACACGAGGCTTATGGGTAATTAAAGGCCAGAAGCTCAGAAAGTGACAGACATCAGTGAACGTTGTGTCTGTTGTGTGTTTAAACTTAGCATTGTGCTCTTTCAGCCGTCCTGTTCTCATCAACATGTTTCAGTGGTTGTTTATTGAATTTCAGAAAATAAATGTGTGTCTGTATCTGCTGCACAGATGTGTCAGTCATTAAAGTGGACCGTCCAACATGGAGACACTGTGTCTCTCCTCTGTCCCTCTTGTCATTGACAGGTCCACAGACTGGTGGAGCGGACAGAGGTGTTCACGTGTCTGAATCCATCTATGGATCCAACTGTGGAGCTGGAAATCACCGACTCTCACAGCGACTGACACGAATAAAACAGGAACATGAGAATGTTGTGCTTTATAAACAGAGTGTGTCTCTATGTGTCTGTCTTTGTGTCCACAGAGTCTCATGGATCTGGTCCCTGGTGTCTCTGTGTCTCCTTCAAATATGTCCAATGACTGAATCATCTTCAGGTCAGTTCACAGTAGAAACAATGTCTTACTTTGTGTCTGAGGGTCCAGGTTCATTACTGAAGGTTGGAGGTTGTCCTTTGGACCGGTCAGTGTCCATAGAGGGACAGATGGATCCTGGAGACCCTGGTCTCAGTCTCTGGTCCTGTCCTCTGCAAACACAAACATGTTTTATTCATATCAGGTGAATCAGTGATGAATCTTCTAATGAAGGACGTTTGTGGAGCTCTGAACACTCAAACTCCTGCTGCTGCTGTGAATGAGGAGCTCTGATGTCTGCAGCCGTCGTCTGAGATCAGATCACAGCTTCTCTATGTGACCAGCAGCCGTCAGAGAATCCAACAGGAAGAGGAGACGGAGGATTTCTCTTTGTCTCTGTCACTAAAACTTTCTCTGATTTTAGAGAAAATGTTTTAGTAGAAGGTGCAGTGGTTAGCACTGTCGCTTCACAGCAAGAGGGTTCCAGGTTCGAACCCCAGTCTGGGCTCTTCTGTGTGGAGTTTGCATGTTCTCCCTGTGCCTGCGTGGGTTCTCCCCGGGTACTCCAGCTTCCTCCCACAATCCCAAAAACATGCATGGGTTAGGTTAACTGGCTACTCTAAATTGCCCATAGGTGTGAGTGTGTGCGTGTGTGGTTGTCTGTCTTTGTGTGTCAGCCTTGCGATTGACTGGTGACCAGTCCAGGGTGTACCCCGCCTCTTGCCCATAGTCCGCTGGGATAGGCTGCAGCTCCCCCGCGACCCTGACAGGTTAAGTGGTAGAAAATGAATGAATGTTTTAGTATAAACTTTAAAATACAAACACAAAATAACAAGAGAAGAAAAATGATCATTGGCAGTGGAAACTGAAACTGAGTTATATAAATGAGTTTGGATCAGTTCTCTTACTTTGTGTCTGAGGGTCCAGGTTCATTACTGAAGTATGGAGGATCATCTTTGGACCGGTCACTGTTCATAGAAGGACAGATGGACGCTGGAGACTCTGGCCTGTCCTCGTCTTTCATCACAGAAAGACTCATCTTCTGACCCTCAGTCAGTCTGAGAGGAAAACACAGTGTGAGCTCGTAAACACACACACACACACACTAACAGAGGACACAGTGAAAGCAAAGCTCAGCTCTCCACCTCCTCAGTTTCCTTTCAGTCTGTGCTTGTTTTCTTGGGTTAGTTGTAGGTTTAATGTGAATTATTCAGCTCATCACTGCTCTGTGTCAAACTGTCCACTCTGCCTGAGACAACAGGAAGTAACACACACCATACGATTCCCTCCTTCCCTGTCCGTCTCTTTGTATGGACGGACGTTGGTCCTGACTCTTCTTCCCTCTACAGTTCACAGGGAGAAAACTGGCTCACAGACTTTAACAGTAAAATAAGAATAATGTTGTATTAACACTCACCCTGCCTCAGCCTCAGGTTTCCTCTGTCTGCTGCGTCAAAATGGAGTCTGAGCTCAGAGACTGAACACTTTCAGTTTCATCTGTTCCTCCTCTCTGCATCACATGACTCTGTGTGTGTGCGCGTGTGTTGTTAGAACTTGTTCAGTTGTAATTTCATCAGTCTGTGTTCATGTCATGACTAATGTGACTGTTTATATAATAAAGTATCTAAATATAAATCCACTGATCCACTGAACCTGGTCACAGGTTAAATCATTTGTAAATGAAATGTCAGTCTGTTTAACAGGAAAGTGAAATGAAGAACGTGCAGCGCCTCCCAGAGGGCAAACACAGGAGAAGCAGTCATCCTCCTTCATTACACTGATCTGGTTTAACAAACAATGCAGCAGTAGGACACATGTAAATATATTAAATACATGTGATGATTCCATATTATTGTTCATCAGCTTTGGGTGGAAACTATATTTACATCTTTTTATTTATTTCACAGAGTTCTGCCCAAGTTGTTGTGTTTGTTCTGGTGTCAAACATGAAAGTGGAACACAACCCACTGAGCTGGATATGAAAAACAGTTCAGTTCAAACAAGTCGTTCATTCTGCTGAAAATGTGGAGCCAAAGCTGGTTTTCTCCCTGAGCAATGTCTGCAGGCTGCAGAGCTTCCTGTCAGGCCGTTAGTCCCACGTGTGCGTGTTGATGGTGATGAAGGAACATGTGTAACAGTGAATACCAGCAGAGTCAACCTTTGATCACTGGTGTGTTTTAACAGCTGCAAACTGGCTCAAATGTTCCCACATCGATAACTAACCAGGAGCTGATTTAAACACTGGTGGTGTAGTTTCGGCTTCGCGGCCTGAAACACTGCAAACATTCAGTGTTTTATACTTGAAACATACAAGTAAGAAAAACTGATCAATAAGTTTTTCTTCTTTTCTTGTTTGTGAATCAAACGACACCTTGTTGGGGTCGCGATCCTCAAGTTGGGAACCATCGGTCTAAATATTCAGCGTAGTGTGGCCACACAAAACAACACACACTCAGAAAGTGTTTGATAAAAAACCTGTTTTCTTATTTTAGTCTGGGTTTATTTATTGTACATGATTACAGCAGTGGCAGAGGGAGGGGGAGTCTGGGGGGGTCAAAGGTCAGAGGCAGGGCTTTAGAAGTAGTTGACGACTCTGCGGATGGACTGGATGTTGGGGTTCTGGGCCTGCCACTCATTATGGCTGCAGTAGTCTCCACGCTCCACGATGTACATGCGACCGCGGAAGTTTGGCTCCTCGTACATGACCCAGCTGAAGACGGAGGGAAAAGGACGAGCGGGTTAGTAACAGCTGACGTGTTTTCAGAAGTCGGTTACATCCTGCCAAATAAGAACCCGCTGCTTGTTCTCTTCTTTAATTGTGTTATAGTGTTTAGTCAGATGCAGAACCCGAGCTCAGATCCTGACAGATACATTGGTTCCCTCAGCCAATGAACATCAAGAAACTGAAGAACCAAAATCCTACAGACGCGTTCTGAATGCTTCTGTAGTTTGTAGGAACCTGCTGCTTATTCTCCTGATACATCGATTATTTGTTTGGGCTGTAAAACGTCAGAAAAGACGAAAACATTTCCACACAAACTATTCAGCTTCCTGTCATAAAAGATTCAATAAATCAGGAAACATCACTGAATCTGTCACTGATTAGTTTTCTGTTAACTAACTGAAATCCTGTGGATGTGGGTGGAGTTCACAGAGTTTTATGTTGGTTGCCTGATTTCTGGCTTGAACTGATTCCACTTCATACAACAGACATTTTAATCACAGATCTTGACTCACGCTCCGTCTCCGTAGACCTTGACGGAGTTGATGCAGTTCTTGGAGAATCCGCGGCTCTGCAGGAAGGGACAGTCGTCGCAGATGTCCACACACTGACCGGAGAAGTTACAGCCCTCGAACAGCTCGATGCGGTAGTGCTCTCCGTGCTGACGGACAGGAAGGCGGGAAGACAGCCACACATTAATGTCGCTTTCAAGACAGAGAAATGCCGTTTGTCCTGAGGACAAACCCTGACAGGTGCACTGAACCCTGTCCATCACTGACACCCACGAGGCTATGGAGGTTTCTGTCCGAAAAGTGAGTCTGACAGACTGACAATGTGTCCAAAGAGACAAAAGCCTTGGACGTCATTCAATGAGCTGCCAGTTTAAAGGCGTAATGTAGGAAAACTTCATCTAAATCCAAAGCGTTCGTCTTCTAAGGAGCAGCAGACTCAGTGTGTTCGTCAAAGGGAAACTTGAACAGGTTGAATATGAAAGAACATGAACCCGGTGGGAGGGGCTTACCATGCGGATGGGCTTGCAGGATCCCATGTGGTCGTTGTGGGAGTTCCACCTCTGAAACTCGGGATACTCTCCGTGCTCCAGGATGTACTGCTGGCCCTTAAAGTCGGGGTGGTCGTAGCAGATCCAGGCTCCGCTCTCCACACGGATGGAGTTCACCCTGAAAACACACAAAGGGATGAGGCTCCAGAAACCCTCACACCGGGGTTACTAAAACTCTATTCTATTCTATTCTATTCTATTCTACTGTCCTCTGTGTGGTTTTTATTATTTACCCTGTTACTCAAATATCAGATGAGGAGGAAGATGGGAGTCAACAGTTTGGCTGAATCCAGCGTGAACTGTAAACATCACGATGAAATAACAACGCAGACGATCTGTCACTGCATTAAATCAAGAGTCAGACTCAGGCTCAGCCTCAGACTCAGACTCAGAGTCAGACTCCAGGCTCAGACTCAGAGTCAGAGTCAGAGTTAGACTCAGCTCAGACTCCACGCTCAGCTAAGACTCAGAGTCAGACTCAGCTCAGGCTCAGAGTTAGACTCAGCTCAGACTCAGCTCAGAGTCAGACTCAGCTCAGACTCAGGCTCAGCTCAGACTCCAGGCTCCGGGGGTTTTGCTACACATGGGAAGCTTCTAATGATCGAGATGGCCTTCTGCCGGGGCCGAGCACCAAAAGTCTTTTTCCACCTGGATTCAATAAACTGATTCAAACTTTCTTGTTCGTCTTGTTCTTGTCGTTTCTCCTGATTGAAAATGTTAATTCCATAAAACTGCAAAGGGCTTGATTCCACGTCAGATTTCTATGTGTCTTCTGTAAAAGGGAACTTTGGTGCCGATGGTGTAAAACATGTGAATGATCCATGAACCTCTTTTTTCTATTTTCTGACCTTCTGTGTGAAAATGAGGACATTTGCTGTGGAGAGTTTTTAAAGTGTTGGACAGAAGGAAAATCTGCTTTAACAAGTGAGTATAAGGACATTCAGACGCAAACAAAGACGGTGAGAAGACGTCAAAGCCAAGTGTTGTCATGGGAACGTGGGAAAAGGTGATGTTTTTCTGTCACCTGTTCATGAAGCCACGGTCCTGGAAGTTATCACAGTCTCCTCTGACCTCCAGCTTCCTGCCGGTGAAGCACTTCCCCTCATAGAAGGTAATCTGGAGGACCAAATAAATAAATCGGTGAAGGTTCAGCTGTGTCTGCTGCCTCCACTGGCAGAAATCTGAGTTTCATTTTCATCCCACGGGATTCAGAAAACTTTTCCTGACTGTGACTGTGAGTTCAGAGCAAATCGACTGTAGATTTAATTTATTAGACAATCACATTTAAATCCAGTGTCTGAAATCTTTAAATAAATTAGATCAGTTTAAAGCTGAAGCAAACTTTGCAGCCTGTCTGTGAATTTCAGTTCACTTCATCTAGTCTTTGAAGTTCCATCGTTCTGGCGTCTGTTTCTATATTTTACAGTTCTTATCTGCTAGCCCAGTCAATACAACAGGAACATCACACCAAACTCCATTCAAAAGCCGAGCAATTTAAATGACTACACTTCAGCTGAATTATGAATTAATTTCCGTCCACCAGACCCATAAAAACCTTTCAGAGTGGAGTTTGCTGGAAAGAGAAGTTAAAGTCTTCACAATAGTGTCAGTTTTTTTTAAATAAAATGTTTCCCAGTGGCTCCTGTGTCAGATTTACCAGACGAGCTTGAGATGATCCATCCAGCAGAAAAATCTCCACATTCTAAACCTAAGTTTTGTTGTTTTCAGCAGCATCCTTCAGCGGCTGCTGTGCCACTCACCTTTCCAGAGTACTGCGACATGTTTACCCACTGGATGTCGTCCAACCTGGCCCACAACCACACACACAGTGTAACAGAGAAAAAGTTGGACACCCCAATATATATGGCAGGGGGCGAGCGAGGGGCAAGTGAGGGGTGAGGTCCAGGCCCAGCGGACAAAAGACGAGGCTTTAAAGGTTTCTGCTGCCTCGGCACTTTCTCTTCATCCTGATGTGTCTGCTGATTCTGCTGTGTGTGTGTGTGTGTGTGTGTGTGTTGCCTCAATAGAATGTGCTTGGCCTGAGCTTTGCAGGGTCAATGATACTGCACATGCCACGTTTCTATAGAGACAGACAGGGACAGTGAAAGGATGCATACAGAGCTCCTACTGTTGGTGCTGTCCTACACATCCACAGCATTTACATAACAAAACCCAGAAATTCAACTTTTCTGGCTTCACAGTTTTTAAAATTGAGATTAAAATGTTTGGGGTTGGGGGACGGGGGACGGGGGACAGGGGACGGGGGACAGGGGACGGGGGGGGTATGTTTCATGATTATTAAGAATTTAGATCTTCTACATTCATGTAAATAAACTCCATCAAAAGAATGTGATGATTTTCCTGGTGTAGCTGCTGCAGGTGGAGCTGCTCTGCTTTACATACAGGTGGATGGTTCGACCCACTGGTCCTGGCTGATCATCTAGCTGATAATACTTATGTTGGAGTATTGATTTTTTTTTTACTTCAGTAAAAATCGAAATGTTTCTTCCGCCACATTCACATTGTTCTTCAGCCAGAGCTCAGAGTGAACTTCTCCCCACACGGTCACAGTTTCACCGGCTCGTGTCCAACATCACTGTATATTTGAACATAACCAACCACTGGGCTGCAGTCAGGTCCTGATGCTGCTGTCTGCTGGGCTGAGGCTGCCCCCTGCTGGTCTCAGCAGTCACAACACCACCAACAGGCTGGATCTGACACCGGTGGAGCTGCAACAATCAGCTGATTAACTGATGAGCTGATCAAAAACAATAATAATAATATTAATGAGGGACTATGTTGATGATCAGTTCATTGACTGAGACGCTGTGGATTCCCTCTGTTAACATTTCATACACCAAACCATGACATGAGAACATAAACAACAAACCAACCAAACCCTGTGCAGCCCAGGTCACCAGCACTCGGATGACCTGAGGGGACAAAGAAGCTTTTTAGCATAAATATATAAAACTTTCATGCGTCATATTCAGGAAACAAAGTCTGTATCAGCTTCAGTAAAGAATCACAGAGCTGATTTTTAGCCAAACAACAGAACATAGCTTTAATGAGAACAACCGTAAAAACTGAAATATTTCTTCTTTTTTCTTTCCTTCTTTTTTTTTGTGCATATAAAAAGTTTTTTTTCTTTTTAATACAGAAGAGTGATGATTTGAGGGGAGCAGCGGAGACCAGCTTCTATTGTTGCCTCATTAACTGATATGAGAAACGTGTGGTCTTTAATAAATGTGATACGCTGCTGAATAATGCCATTAAATCAGTTTAACCGATGATGCAACTATAACCTACAGTCCTGACCTCGTCCTGAGAACCAGAGTCACAGTTTTTCTTTTTCCAACTTTTCTCTCAGCTTCAGCCATAAATATATTTTTGTTCATGTCTTGTTTTTTCTGTGAGCATCTCAGTAATTTCTGCTCTCTGATTAAACGAATGTCCCACTCAGGTGTTTTATTCCTGGTCCTCCTTGATATGCAGCAGACATCATACCAAACCCCATTTGAAAATCTATTAATTTAGTCT